>NW_007734150.1:9710-20202 GCF_000696425.1 Galeopterus variegatus | reverse complement strand
TCTGCAGTGAAGCCATCTGGTCCTGGGCTTTTCTTTGTTGGGAGACTGCTGATAACAGCTTTAATCTCTTTGATCATTGCTCACAACCAATTCAGTCATTCTCTCAATAGTTTGGAGTTAGCATATATACTTTCCTTCCTGTTCTGCATTGATTTTCGTTTCCCACCTCTATTTTATTAATTAATTTTAATTTAAATTGTCTGTATTTTTGGTGGAAAAGGATGGTGTAAATATAGATAAAACTACACCATAAGTTTTAGTAGTTGGAATGATAATAGATTATCATTTTATCTCACTTCTAAGAAACTGCTGTAAGCCAGCATAGCATTCATTGTGCTTCTCCTTCATTAACTAGAATGGAAATGATTCTAGATGACTATTATTATGCTACATAGGGTCAAACACTGTCTGATTTCACTCTGGAATCACTTTGCATCTCCTTTTTTTTATTGAGGCCATTTTCATCTTGATCTTAATATTATCCACGTTTATGTCCATAGGGTAAGATTCCAAATCACCTAACAATTCTGAAGGGAGACAGGGATAGGATTCAGAATTTTCAATCTACGGGAGAAGATGAGATTCAGACCCTGCTGGTAACAGAAGTCTTGTGTGAATATTCTGTGTACAAGTGTGAGGGGTAGGCACGTGTGTGTGTCGGCCAGGGAGATTGAAGAATGGGGAGGGGAAAGGTGATCAAAGCAATTCCTGTTCTGAACTCACCCCCGATTATCTCACAAATGTTCTGGTGTTTTCTAGCTTCTCAGAAGAAATCATCTTTCTCTTTCTGCATTTATTATAGACAAAATTCTAGAACCACAGGAAAGACATTGTATCAACGTTTGAACAGGGCCATCAGTTTTTGAGAGAAAGGGAGCAGTACCTGTTGGAGGGGCTGCTTGAGCTAGAGCAAGAGGTCACTGATGGGAGGAACAGCCGTGTCACCAAGGGCTCTGAGGAGGTGGCTTGGTGTGGGACCATGATTTCTGAGTTGGAGAAGAAGGCTCAGCAGCCAGTACTTGAATGTTTACAGGTGAGGAACCAACTACATTGTACCTGAGTCCTCTTGCTCCTAGCTGTGGTAGAGCCTCTCAATTAGAAAGGGATTTGGACCAGGAGTCAAAAGAGACAAGGTTTTGTTCTCATTTATTGAGTTGCTTAATAAGTTAATCACCCGACCAATAGGTAGCAGTGGGTAGAGGACTGTAATATGCACGGAGCATACAATGAAGTTGTAAGATCTGTATATTTATAATGACAAGTAATCAAGTGTTAAATTTTGTGTTCTGGAAGCCACAAGAATTCTGGGCAAGGCTAGGATTTAGGAGAGAGAGCTTCATGGAAGAAGAGGCTCTTAATGTTAGCCTTAATCATCAGAAGGGAGGAGCTGAACATTCCACTTGGTGGGTTCTGGGGACACACTGGTTACAGTTAGATACGTGAATGTGATAAACTTGGTGTATGTGTGGGCAGGTGAGTGTAGGTGCTGAGGAAGATAGGAATAGGAAGATGGAGAGGAAGACAGGAAGGGGACACAGAGTGAAGGGAGCTACCTTTCTGGAGGAGTCAGATTAAGTGAGGGAAAAGTTAATGGGACGATGAGATAAGTGAAATGGGGCCAACTGAGTCGCTACTTCCAAGGCAGGCTGAGATTTCAGGCTTAACTTGACAATCATATTCTTAATAGATTATTATTTATCTGTATATCAAGGAAGGTTTCCTGGAGGGGAAAGTCTAGAACTAAAATGGAGAAAAGGAGGGGGAAGCATGTGTCCTTATAACCTGATATTACAGTGCAGAGCAGAACAGGTCCAGGTCCATCAGAATAATTCTCTGTACAGTCCTGTTGTTTACCCATTTCTCAATGATCCCACAGCAGGGAATGGTGATGGCTCCTGAGAACCTTATTTCCATGACAGTGGCCATGTTCTCTTCTTTTCTAGGAACAAGTAACATAACAACCAGATTAATGCTGCTCACTTTGTTGTTGTTGTTGTTGTTAACCACTTATGGTGTCCCTTTGTTTTCTCTTTCTCTCAACTTATTGGAATTTGATAAAGACCTGAAAGGGAATTATTTAGAGGGAAGAGAGGTTCTTCTAGTAGGATAAGTTGAAAGGTATTCCATGGAACAGGGGAGGGAGTTCTAGAAAAATTATTGTCATGGAATTTATGTTATGATGGTAATGGGCTGAGAGAAGTGAAATGCAAGGAGATTATAGAAGAGTATTAGAGAAAATGTAGAATCCACATTTGTTTCTAAAATCCAGTTTCCTTTCATTCTTCCCATACATACACAGTTCTCAGCTTCTACTCTTGGCCAATTTCGCCTATATTCTGTAGAGCACATTTCATTTTCAGATTGTCCTCTATGCTCAATAGTGATGGTTTTCTGCATTCTGACTGTCCATAGGAAGAAGATACTTACATGGGTCATAAGGATAATGATTTCTCTGGCAGTGGGTCTGAGGAAATGTGTATTAAACACTTAACATTGTCAGTTTTCAAAATAATACCCACCTGATACACGGAGGCTTTGAGCAGAGAATAAAAGGTGCGTGATAATATACAATGCATCTCCAGAAACACCCAGGACTATTGGAATATACATCCTGATTATTTACTGTGGGCCAAACACTGGGTAGAAAGTAGGGTAATGAGATAGATTACCAGATCCTGGCTGGTGAGTCTGGACAGACACATTAGAGATGAGTAATGATATAACAAACGAGGGTGATATATAAGAATGGGTAATACTTCTTGCCTTGAAGTATTTTGTCTGAAATTAGTAAAGGTATTCCAGCTTTCTTTTGATTAGTGTTTGCATGGTATTTCTTTTTCTATCCTTTAACTCTCAACCTTTATGTATTTTTCTTAATGTGTCTCATAAACAACATAAAATTTTGTTTTGTTTTTTAATAAATCCATTCTGCTAATTTTTTATAATTGGAATATTTAATATTTATCCATGGGAAATCACCATTTCATTCACATTTTCAAAATAACTTGCATAGCTGGTCAAGATAATGTGCCTAAATTTGTTAATTTTTCTTTTAATATTTGAAAATTTTTTATTTCTTATTTTGTGTATTTCTACTTTTATCTCCTCTACTTGCCTGCTCTTTTTTTATTTCCTGCTTTTAATGGGTGTTGGGTTTTGTCTATGAGGCCTAATTTTGCTGTATACCATACTTACTAGTATATGGTATTTAATATTATTATTTTCTAGATGTTTGAAATTTTGAATTTGATTTGCTATTTAACATAAAGTTTGTTTAAGAAAGAGGGTATTTGTCAGTGATTCTGGGTTTTCTTCTAATAGGTTTACAATTTCATAGTTTTTTAATCTTATGATTAGAACAGGTTGTTGCTATGTCTACCTTTTGGACTTTTTTGAGGCTTTCTATGTTATATGTTATAAATTTTTGTGACAGTTCCAAACACTTGAAAAGAAGGTTCACTCTGTCTTTTTGGAATAGGATTTGACATATTTCCCTGAAGTTTCCATAGTAATTTTGTTACTTAGGTATTTTGTACTGATACTTATTTCATGACTTCTTGATATGTCATGGACTGAGAAAGGTCAGTCGAAGATTCCTATCAGCAATAAATTTTTCCCTATTTTTTCTTGTATTCTTATGGTTTTTACTTTTTATATTTTGGTGTCTTTTTTTTTTTTTGGGGTTTTTTTTTTTTTTTTTTTTTTTTTTTTTTTTTTTTTTTTGCATGACCTTTAAGGAGAGTTATATCTTAATTGTGGATTACAGTCTTTTAAGTAACATAAAATACCCTTTGTTATCCTTTTAAATATTTTTCTGCCTTGAATTCAGTCCTGTGTGATAACAATATCAAGATCTCAGATTTCTTTCATTTTCTATTTAGCTTATATATCTCTGCCTACCATTATCCTAATTTTAAATTTAAATCTTTTTTTTAAATTTAGAACATTATTTTAGTTTTCATTAGTGAGTAATTTCCTTAGAAGTTGTAACATTAGTAGGATGATCTTTCAAGGCAGAAAATGACTTTCTTTTTTCCTTTTTTTTATATCATACATAAATGATATATTGGTGGGTAGAGAATATTTGGATCATGGACTTATCTTCAGAACTCTATATATCCTACTCTTTGACTTTGATGTTGGAACTGACCACTTGGAAATGCACCTTTCACTCTCTGACCCTTTGGTCCATTGTTGGTATGTCTGTGCCTCTGTATGTGGTGATAGTGGGAATACTTGTCTTTTTTTCAGTAGTTCCCACTGTGATTCTACTCTCTCTAGGTATCCCCACAAGAAGTTCTGGATTGAAAAACCTATCAGTCCTACAATCAAAAAGCTGGCAGAAGAATTTTCAGATAAACTTCTCTTTTTAGAGAAAGAACTTGGAGGATTCCATGGTAAAGGAAGAGATTCTAAGCTCAGGGAACCTTTTTTTCTCTATGTTGTTTCCTTAGGTTTTGACTCTGGCCTTGGCTTCTCAGAGTTTCTTCTTGTTGTGCAAGTCATTGATACCAGGGAGGGACATTGGGGAGGGGATCTAAGTAAGTCCAGAAAGTCTTTTCACGTGATGGAATAAGTATGTTACCTAGATTAGCATAGAACCATAGTCAATTATGTTCCAGTGTTGGAAAAAAAGATGTTTCATATCTATAATTAAGGTAAAATAATATTTGGGTGCTAGGGAAAATAGTATGGCAGTTACTAAAAAAATTAAAAATTTAATTACCATATGATCCAGCAATCTCACTTCTGGTTATACATTATATCTAAAAAAATTGAAAGCAGCATCTCTAAGAGATATTGCACACCCATGTTCAGAGCAGCATTATTCACAGTAATAACCAAGAGGTGGAAGAAACCTATATGTTCATCAACAGATGAATAGATAAACAAAATGTGGTACATACATACAACAGAATATTATTCAGCTTAAAACAGGTAGGAAATTTTGACACATGCTATAACATGGATGAACCTTGAGGACATTTTGTTAAGTAAAATAATCTAGTCATGAAAAGATAAATATTGTATGATTCCACCTATAGGAGGTATCTAAAAGAGCCAATTCATAGAAACAAAAAGAAGATTGGTGGTTGCCAGGGGCTGGGGAGAGGTGGAAATGAGGAATTGTTATTTAATGGGTATAGAGTTTCAGTTTTGTAGGATGGAAAAATTATAGAAATTGGTTGTGCAACAATGTAAACATACTTAACACAACAGAACTGTACACTTAAAAATGGTAAAGATGGTAAATTTTACTTATCACAATTAAAAATTAAAGAATTTTTTAAAAAGAATATTGGGAGAATTAATCTCAAAGAGGTACCTTTGAGAAGGGAGAGAAATAGCGTGATTTAATACTAGGAATGTAGGATTTAATTAAAGAAACAGAGAATATGCCCCAAGGTACTCTTTATTGTTTTGTTTGGGTGGTTCTTTTGGTTTTTGTTTGTTTGTTTTTTGGTGGCTAGCTGGTATGGGAAACCTGTGAGCTTGGTGTTACCAGCACCAGCCCCCAACGTACTCTTTAATGAAGTGCTAGGTGCTTTGGCAGATGTTGGCGTGAATGTCTGAAAGAACCACTCTATTTTTATTTTATTTTATTTATTTTAAAGATCACCGGTAAAGGGATCTTAACCTTTGACTTGGTATTGTTGGCACCATGCACTCCCAAGTGAGCTAACCAGACATCCCTATATAGGGATCTGAACCCATGGCCTTGGTGTTATCAGCACCACATTCTCCCAAGTGAGCCATGGTTAGGCCCTTGAATGAACCACTTTAGACTGGACAACTCTGGGTATTTTTTGTGTTGATTTCTCTCTTTCACTTGAACTTTCATGGTGCCCTGTCACCTTTTAAAGTTGTATTAGCCGACAGTAAGACAATTTGACCTAGAAAGATGTGGTGTCAGAATCGCTTACTGTCTTTTTCTTTATTCACTCTAGGAAAATTGATAAGGGATCTGGAATATGAGACAAGTGAGTATCTGGAGGGGATGGTATACTGATGTTTGTCTCAAACAAAGTAAACTCTCCTACCGACATTGCAGTTTCCGTGTGAAGCTCCTTTACTTACGGATCAACTCTTTAAACAGAGAAGTTTTTGTCGTAGCTCATCTATCTAAATTCTTTACTCTGACTCCTCAGATTTCAAAAGCATGAGCCTTTTGGGAAAGGTTTCCTCAGCTATAACAGTCCCAGTCCCTTTCTTTTTCTCCTCATAAATTTCATCGTGCTGTTTGTGCCCTTGAATTTTCTCCATGCATTCTCTCCATTTTGTAGATATAAGAACCAACAGTAAGTAGTATGAGCACAAGGTCTAAGACAATCTCTGTGCTTATCCCCAAAGGTAGTCATCCCACCATTGTCAGAAAAGCTGCAGAGACTATGGGAAAAATCTCCTGTAATATCTTTTATGATGCCACCCGTTTATCCTTTTTTCTGCACAGTGAGGATCATCCTGAATTCTCAGACAGCTAATAGCTACGTCTCAGTATCTCTGAATGGGAAGAGTATAATATTTACTGGTTTGTGGATGAACAAATACCAATATGGTCAGCAATTTGATCCTGAACCTGGTGTGCTGGGCAGTAAAGGCTTCACCTGGGGCGAAGTGTACTGGGAAGTGAAAGTGGGTAGGATCTGGTGGGGAGCAGAGGAGGAAGCAGCAGCAGTGGGATACAGGGTGGAGCCAGAGGTAGGAGTGGCAGTAGCTGTCTTGGGGCATTCTTAGGCATCGCTGCTGGGTACAGTTCTCCTGTATATAGAAATGAGGATGAAGAGTTGGAGGAGGAATGGTTTCAGGAAAATATGGCCAAAATTCTGCCTAGTGAGGCTGGCAAGAGAGTCAGTGGTGAGAAGAGGATTTCTCAACTTCGCCCCAGAGGAGGGATTCTGGACTCTGCAGCTGTCTTCAGCTGGGGTCTATATATGTACTAGTCCTGAGCCTTTCCAGGTCCTGACCTGCTGTCCAAGGCAAACTGGAGTTGCTTTGGATTATGATGGAAGGAAGGTAACCTTTACCAGTGCTCGAACTCAACAGTGTATCTATGAATTCTCATTTTCCTTCACTGGGAGAATTTTTCCTTTCCTATGGCTTAATTGCATGAGATCCAGACTTACACTGAAACCCAGAGAAGACACCTCATGGGCACAACCCTAGGTTTTTTTTTTCATTTATCCTTTATTCCTCTACATTGTTCCCAACTTTTTAACCTCAGCTAGATTGTCCTGCTGGGTTTCTCAATCTCCTTAGCTGGTTGGAACGGTATAGTAGAGTCAGGAGTCTCTTATCCTCTCTGCCATGTCTCTAAAATGGAGAAAACACTTGATCCACTTTATCTATAGTAGAAGGGTCGAAACGTTTTTAAAGTCCCTATTAAAATGTGTGCTATTAATCTTTTTCTTCTATTGCCATTAATTTGGTTCTTGTCTTCATCTGCCACTAAGACAAAGGTATGAGGAGCACCTGTGTCACAGGATTGCTACCTCTGCCACTAACAGTAATTGATCACAGCATCCACGTGGATTACTAAAGGGCCTTTCCTATCATGCAATTTTTCCTGCCATCCTTCTAAGCATCTTAGAAAACAGTAAATATTTTGATGCAATTTATGCCTGATCAAGCATTTGATCTTTATACATTCCAATATTTGAAATATCTGAGGGTAGGAATTGGCTTATTTATCTCTACTATGTTCTCATAACTTTTACAATAAGAAGGGGCAGGGAACCATGTGAGGCTCAGTGTATATGAGTGTTTGGAAATCACCTGGTCCTGAAGTAAGTCTTACATTGCTGGGTTTTGACATGGTAGAAATAGACATTTTGCCTAAGGTTAAGTTAGTGGAGTTAGCTATAAACAAAAACCAAATTTGACTCATTTTAACAGAAAGGAAATTTATTAAACAATATTGGGACATGTAGAGTTTAAAGAGGGAGGGATACCTGTGTATACCTGCATTCAAATTCTGGGGACACTACCATGTTGCCACAAAGAGTCTGAGAAAAAGTCAGTGTGAGAACTGTAGCAAGCGGGCACAGGAGGTAGAGAAGTCACCTTGAGAAGATGTCAAGACTGTCAGTGTATAAACAGAACGTGTCAAACATGAGTACAAGTTCATGTTCTTGGGCTCAAGAGATGTGGGGAAATCTGCTCCGATAATTAAGTTATGTAGGAATGTTTTGTTGAAAAATATGACCCACCAATACAAGAGTTCTATATCCTATATCTATATCCATCAATACAAGCAAGTGGAAATAGATTGCCAACACTCTACACCCAAATCCTCCAGATATCAGGGACAAAACAATTTACAATCAGTAAATTTTGATTTTACAATCAAATTTTTGACTGATTTTACAATCAATTTTTTCATATGACAAATAGCCAAGAATTTTAACTAGTATATTCTATTACATCTCAGTCCGTGTTTAACAACTTACAGGACCCAAGGGAATAGATTTTATGGGTTAAGGATGTAGATGTTCCAATGATTTTGGTTAGAAATAAATGCAAACCAAGATATGAATGAATAGTTACAAAAGAACAGGGTCAGAATTTAGCAAGACAGAGGTGAAACTATTACTCTTTTAAATCTTTTGCAAAATCAAAGATTAATGTTAATCTGATACTTATTAGAAAGATAAGTAGAAAAACACTAGCAGCAAAAAGGAGCCTAAGAAAGAAATCATGTCTGATGCTAATACCACAGTTAGCAGCAGATCTGAGCCTGATCACAGGAATGAAGAGCAGTTGCCTATTTCAAAAGTACGAGCATCCCAGTCTTCAAAAAATAAATCCAGCTGGCTGGTTAGCTCAGTTGTTTAGAGCAAGGTGCTGATAACACCAACATCCAGGGTTTGATTCCTATACCAGCCACCTGCAAAACAAACAGAAAAACACAAAGCAAACAAGAAAATGAATCCAATGACCATTTTCTTACTATTTTATATATTTTGTGATAAAATTTAAATGTTATATTGGTTTGCACAAATTGCCTGCAGAAAAATTGCTCTCAGTATTTGTCTTTCAAAAGAAGACAACAGAATTTCTCCTTTGCAATAGAAGTTATAACAGATGGTGCAAATAAAAATACTTAACTCTATACATTGTGGTTACTATAGTTAATAACAATAAATTCTACATTTGAAAATTGCTATAAAAGTAGATTTAAGTGTTCTCACCACAAACAAAATGATAAGTATGAGAGGTAATGCATGTTAAATAGTTTGATTTAGCCATTCCACAATGTATACATATATCAAAACATCATGTTGTACACCATAAATATATTCAATTTTTGTTGTTAATTTAAAAAACTTTAACTCTAACATGATTATCATAAAGAGAATGGATGCACTTCAGTTGTTAGTGTGACAATAATAAAATTTCATATTGACCATTTTTAAAATCATGATTCCTACCTGTCACACACTAAAATGTTGAACAATTTTATTTTTCATCAAACTTGTATCAGGCAACTTTCTCAAGTTATTGAAATCATTTAATGACTAAGAAATATTCCACTTTATATTCTAATTAAAATTGTACATAATCCTTTGGAAAAATGGGTCCTCAAAAAAAAAAAAAACAGGATTAATAATTTTCATGGCTTTTAACGCTACAATATATACTATTCTAAATCATATGTTGTACTGTCAGACTAAATTGCAACTTTTATTGATGTTTCAATTTTAGTACATATAAAAAATAAGAGGGATATCACACTCTCTGGTGGACCAGAAGTAGTTTGTTAACCACATACCAGGAACAGTGTTCACAGTCATGTCACGGAAATGATCCCATGAAGACAGCTGCCTCTGCTAGTGCTACTTAGCTAGAGAACACCATTGATGCCGGACACTGACCACTGCTGCCAGAACCATTCTCCCTGTGGTCTTTGGAAATTGGATGTTGCTGTTGTCACACTTGTTATAATGATTCTTTGGACTCAAGTTCTTCATGTAACTAACTCCTGAATAAAAATCAAGCATAAATGCATCTGATTGCCAGTGTACAGGGTGCCTGCATGTGCCCCAGCAACAAGGGAGATTGGGAAAGTGTGTTTTTAGCTTCTGTAGTAAGAGGTGGTCTCATGAAGACTCATGTAGTGAAGTGTTCCCAACTCATGGGAGCAGGTGCTCATTGCCTAAAAGGAATGATGACAGTTACATTATAATACCTCTTTGTCAAACATCAACATTCAACCTCCTTCCTATGCATAAACATCCAACAAACAAATGGGAAAAATGCTGCCATTTAGCATCATGTGTACAACCCAACACATGCTCATCTTCTCCCTAATGGAGAGACCAAAGTCTCACCAGTTATTATATACAACTCAAAGGTCAGGATCTTTAGAGAAAGTCTATTCTAGTAATTCTATTATGGTTACATACTAAAATTCTTGACCTTTTTGATTATTGTACATATTAGTATAGAATATATACTATCTATAGTTTATATTATACATATGTTGTTATATGTA
>NW_007734150.1:5374-8710 GCF_000696425.1 Galeopterus variegatus | reverse complement strand
TGAAGACTCATGTAGTGAAGTGTTCCCAACTCATGGGAGCAGGTGCTCATTGCCTAAAAGGAATGATGACAGTTACATTATAATACCTCTTTGTCAAACATCAACATTCAACCTCCTTCCTATGCATAAACATCCAACAAACAAATGGGAAAAATGCTGCCATTTAGCATCATGTGTACAACCCAACACATGCTCATCTTCTCCCTAATGGAGAGACCAAAGTCTCACCAGTTATTATATACAACTCAAAGGTCAGGATCTTTAGAGAAAGTCTATTCTAGTAATTCTATTATGGTTACATACTAAAATTCTTGACCTTTTTGATTACTGTACATATTAGTATAGAATATATACTATCTATAGTTTATATTATACATATGTTGTTATATGTAGTTCATCTACTTTTAAAAACTCATTTCCTATTTTATTCTTATCCTTTCTACTGTTTTATATAGAGTATGTTGGTAGGGGTTAACTTTATATTTTAAGGGGTTGGCTCATGTGATTACGGGGGAGCAAGTCCAAAATTTGCAGGATGGGCTGGCAGTCTGGAGACCCAGGGAAAAGCTGATGTCGCAGCTTGAGTCCAAAGGCAGCCTCAACAAGTCTTGTAGCTGTTGGTACATTCTTCACCCTGAGACTGCATTAGTACATTTTCTGTCACCTATAACACAATACCTGAGACTGGGTAATGATTAACAAACAAACCTATGTCTTACAGTTCTGGAGGCTTGGAAGCCCAAAGTCATGGGGGCACATCTGGTGAGGGACTTCTTGGTGGCAGGGAACTCTCTGTACAATACTTAGGTGGCCCAGGGCATCACATGGCGATAGGGCAAGAGTGGGTTAACATGCTCACTTGTTTTCTTTATAAAGCCACCAGTCCACTCCCATGATAACCCATTAATCCATTAACCCATTAGCCCATGTATAAATTAATACATTCGTGACGTTAGAGCCCTCATTCTCCAATCACCTCTTCAAGGCTCCACTTTTCAGATACCATAGTCAGATTTTCTACCATCTTAGCACTGCTCCAATGGGGATTGTGTCACATGAGATTTGGAGGGGACAAACATTCAAACCATAGAAGAGACTTAGAAAAATTGTCAGTTTATCATTATCCTAACAATGTCATAACTTTTAAATAGCAAGTTTATTTGCTTTTACTTTATTCTTATTGTTGGCATGTTTTTATTCCTGTGGAAATAATTGTGTGGTGTTTTGATGTCTATTAATTAAAAAACTTAGAATATTAAGAATAAACTGTAAGACTGAAGTGACAAGAGAAGCTTGCACACATTTTTAACACTGTTTCCAAATATTATATACCTGATTGTCTGGATCTGAGCAGGAACAAGAAAGCAGTGACAATGATGAATCACAGCCCGGAGTAGCAGCTGATCCTGTACACAAATTGTAACTGGCAATGCATTTGCTATTATGTAATGTTCAGTTCACAAGAAACAATAATTTGCTTTTCTAAAATTTAAAAGTCCCCGATAATTTTGACAAAACTCACAGACAACTTATTACTGCTAGGATTGTAAATATCAGGTGCAATTCATGCTCAAAACCGTATGAGAAGTTGAAAGAGCTCAGCACGTTCTGTCACTGCTCGAATTCAATTAAGCTCACAATGTCAACATTCTCTATACAATATCAAGAGCGAGGGGTCAAATCTCTAGTGATGGAGAACTTACTACCTATTACAAAGACAACTTATTCTAAAGTCTAATTTAAAAACAATAATCTTTATAAGGAGCCCAATTCTGTATCCCTTATACTTCTACAGAAATGACCGATTTCTGATGCCTATGTCACACAGAATAAGCATAATTCATCACGTAATGGTCCTCAAATATTTGAGCTCTCTGTAGTCACAAGCAAGGTATTGCACCAAAATAAATGGCAATGTCTATAGGAGGGTTGGCCCTAATATCCTAGCCCACCATTATCAGGAACAAGAAGTCCTCCCTAACTACATTTTGGGGAACTGTATTAATTTATTAACACAAATTATATTTATCTAGGGCCTGATATCTGCCAGGCACTGGGATGTGGCAATGCCCAGGTCAAACATGCTCCTGGTCTTTGTGTTGAATAGTCCAGCTGGAAAGACAGGCATTTGGAGTGTGGAACAGGGCACCCCCCTGGTCTGGGAGCAGCTCAGGATGTCTTCTCTGAGAAGGTGATATTTCAACTGGGCCCTGAGGACAGCAGGAATTGACAGGGAGGAGTGTCTCCGATAGACGGAAGAGCTGGAGAGACGTCTACACACTGGACATGAGACGGGTTCACAGGACTGACCAAGTCCAGGGAAGCAGGGATGGCTGCAGTATGGCACTGAAGGTGCTGCCTCCACCTGGACCGCCTGGATCTGAGGACTTACTCCACCCCACTCAGTGTGACCCTGAACAAGGTCCTTACCCACCAAATGCTTCAGTCTCCTCACCTACAAAATGGGTGATATGTTAAGGATGTTGTGAGGATTGTTTGAAGTGATATGTGTGATGACTTTAGAACATGCCTGGCACACAGTTGATGCTCAAACAATGTTCACTCTCATGGCTGGAGGGAAACAAGGAAGCAGAGAGAGGGGAGGCTGAGGATTCAGTCTGGATCTTGTAAGCCCTCCACAGCCTGGTGTTGTAAACAGAGAACTGAAGGTGAGACCTCCATTCTGAGAAAGGCCACTCTGGTGGGTAAAGAGGATAAGAACACACGTGTGGGGACCTGTTAGGAGGTGACTGCAGGGGCCCAGCTCCTGGGGCCTACATTATCTCTCTGAACCTTAAACAAGTCCACTTCCCATTTCAATTCATCTTCCCATTCCTGACCACACCCCCTTCCTGTCACACAGAGTCACAGGTGGTTAAGCAGGAATTGCTGAGCACGCCTTGGACAGCAGTCATGGTGACTGGGCCCACTGCTGGGAACCTCCTGGAAGAGGAGACCTGCAGCATCTGTCTGCACTACATGAGGGACCCTGTAAACATCTTCTGGGGCCACAGCTTCTCCAGGCCTGCATGACTGAGCGCTGTGTCACTTTCAGATCCCCCAAGGGAGCCATGTGCTGGCCATTCTGCAAATAAGCCATCTCAAGAGTGGACATTAGGTCCAACTAGATTCTGTCCAGTTTGGTTTCCAGCCTCCTAACACTTGAGCCCATGAGTGAGAATCCAGCACAGTTTGGTTCTGTGAGCGTGTTATGGCCAACGTCCGATGGGTAAAAGAAATTTGCCCACAAGAACCGGGTGATAGGAAAAGGAAAAGAGTTTATTTCTGGCAGCCAGGGCTACACAGGCCAATCGAAGTGCGCAGCCCCGAGTTGAA
>NW_007734150.1:3890-4840 GCF_000696425.1 Galeopterus variegatus | reverse complement strand
TGTAGCCCCTCCCCACCCTGGATTCCCAGGACTTTCCAGGCTAAAATGGCAGAGCCGCCTAAAATGGCATTGGCCATGCTACTCTGTTTATTCCCCTTTATTTTAGCAAGTGACTTGTACAGAAGCAGAATTGCATATGTTAAGGTCAGTAGGGGTTGGGACGTCCCTTAACATTCCCCCCTGTTGTTGTAGCTATAGCAAATCATTGCTATCTTAGGGGTTGAATTTTTAAAAGCATGTTAAAGTCTCTTTAGTCTTATCTTAGTTGGGCGGTCGGTGGTCTGGACGCTCCAGCAGTCGGTGTTGGAGTTTGAGTTCAGTGCAGGTTTGACGTGAGTCCAATGTATCCAAGCGTCCTTTCCGGCAACTTTTACAGCTGTGGGCGTGCTGAGGATCACCGGGTATGGTCCAGTCCAGCGGGGCTGGAGGGACGAGGCAGTTAACTTCTTTATGTACACCAAGTCCCCGGGTTGAGGGATGGGTCCGGGTGGCTCCTGCTTTGGAAAGGATGAGTTAGCAAACAAATCTGTTGTAGGGTTTGAAGTTTCCCCGAAATAGGGGCAGGCAGCTTTTGGGGGTCAGTCTCCATTGGCACCCTGGGTAATAGGGGTGGGGGGTGACCAAAAAGAATTTCATAAGGTGTATATCCCTGTTTATAAGGGGAATTTTGTACCCTTAATAGTGCAAAGGGAAGGAGTTCTATCCAGTTTTAGCCAGTTTCTAAATGAAGCTTAGTCAAAGTTTCTTTTAAAGTTCTGTTCATGCACTCAACCTGTCCTGAACTTTGAGGGTGGTAGGCGCAATGTAACTTCCATTCTATTCCCAAGCATTTGGCCAATTGTTGGGATATTTGTGCCGTAAAGGCAGGTCCGACCCATCCAGAATACGTTATCTACTAATACAAGCAGGTATTTGTATCCATACCTTCCAGGCGTAACTTCAGTGAAATC
>NW_007734150.1:0-291 GCF_000696425.1 Galeopterus variegatus | reverse complement strand
TCTTTTCAGGAATTCCCCCCTAGAGATCCAAAAAGTCCCACGGCCAAAAGGACGGTTCTCAAGAGGCTTAAGGGATCCCGGATGAGCCCCCAAATGTTATGGCCAACGTCCGACGGGTAAAAGAAATTTGCCCACAAGAACCGGGTGATAGGAAAAGGAAAAGAGTTTATTTCTGGCAGCCAGGGTTACGCAGGCCAATCGAAGTGCGCAGCCCCGAGTTGAAACCTCTAGCAGCTTTTATTTTTAGCTAGGCGGGAATTTTTCACACCTGACACAATCTAGCCAATGCAG
>NW_007734149.1:71025-98185 GCF_000696425.1 Galeopterus variegatus | reverse complement strand
CATTGTTTTATGCAGGCAAGTTCTGTTTCGAAATTTCCATTGGTTGCTGGGCAAGACATCACTTAGTGGGACAGTCTTTTCGTCCCCCCCCCCCCATCCACTCATAAAATTCTTTTTTCACTCCCCAATCCAGGTTGCTAATTTATGAAACATTTCCCACTTCCATCATCTTCTGGCTTGAAGTAAGCGTGGAAAAATGATTTACCGCAGTGTTTAAACTCTTAAGAGTGCCACCGCTTACATCATTAGCTAGAAGAATTATTTCTTCTTGCGCCTTGATACCCAGGGGCTGAGAACAGAAGTCATACGGCCATCCTGGTAGATCCCAGCTTGGGAGGTCAGAGATGAACTGATGGTGAGTCTGGAAATAGCTAATTATCTAAAGCTCCCACTCTGGAGGGGATGAAAGATGCGCTTGGAGACCTCCCCGGTGAGTGGGCAGGCAGGAAGGGCTGTGTGGTTTAGTAGCAGGTGGACTGCTTGTTAATTAAGCAGATTCTGCCTTGCTATGTTGTTGCAAAAATGCTTCCAAATTGGAGGGTGTCAGGAAATGAGTTCGAGTGGATGCACAGCCAAAAATTCATTGTTTTGTTTTATTTTGGTGCTGAATTCCTTCATAGAAATCAACAGAAGTAATTGTAGCCTTCACGTGTGATGTTCTGACTCTGGTGTATCTTCACTGAAATGTTTTAGGGAATTCTGATCTTAAGTGCGGTTGCTTCTCATCTTTTTGAAAAATAGGGTCTTAAGCACTCAAAGTCTTTATAATTCTGGCATGTTTGGTCTTCATTTAGGAAATGACATTAGTTAGCTTTTAATAAATCTGTAGCAAATCAGAACCCTGGCTAATATTTTTCACCAGCTTTTCAGAGGTGAGGCAGAATTTATTTAGGGATTAATATAAACCATCATAGGCTGAATCCCAGGATCTGCTAACAAATTCAGTCCAATTGTCTGCACAAATTCAGCCACAGATGGAATTTTTAACTTCAGATCGATGACCTATATCTTCAGATCCTGAAGAAAGATGAATTTATTTTCAGCCTATTTACTAAAACATAGAAAGGGACTGATACTTTTTGGAAATGCTTTCACTAGAATTAAAACAGTAGGGACCTTGGTGCCAGACGGTGAGATTGGAGTCCTGCTCAGCCACTGACTAGCAGAGTGAGCTTGGGCAAGTCACTTATCCTGTCTGCACCATATTGGGATGTAAATAAACCCTACTTTTAAGTGAGCTAATATTTTTAAATGCTTAACACAGTGCTTGGTCCATTGTAGGCACTATGTAAATACTTAAAAAATAAAAACAAGCCTTCTCTGGACTTGGGTAAATGCTCAGAGAATTGAATTAACCGAAGTTTTAAACGATCAACTCTTCTTATTGTTTAGGATTGGTAATAAGTACTCAATCATTTAGTATATTTTATACACTAAAGCATTTTAAGTGAATATGTAATTTCTTATTTTTTTATTTTTTCCTTTTTGTCTTTTTTTGTGACCGGTAATGGGATCGCAACCCTCGGTGTCGCGCCCGCACTGCGCTCAACCAGTGAGCGGACCGGTCTCTATGTGGGATCTGAACCCTTGGCGGGAGCGCCGCTGATCGCAACCCTCGGTGTCGCGCCCGCACTGCGCTCAACCAGTGAGCGGACCGGTCTCTATGTGGGATCTGAACCCTTGGCGGGAGCGCCGCTGCGCTCCCAAGCGCCGCACTCTACCAAGTGCACCACCGGGCCAGCCCGTAATTTCTTATTTTGATATAATTTCTGACTTAATGAAAAGTTGAAAGAATACTGGAAAGAGTTCCTGTATACCTTTTACCCCAGTTCAACCCCAGTGTTGCTTACATTTTGCCTGTTCGAGCAGTCATTCATTCACTCATTCTTTCTTTCTCCTCTCCCACCCTCCTTCCCTCTCTGTCTCCCTTTTCTCTTCTCTTCTTCCTCTGTATTTTTTTTTCTGGGAATCATTTGAAAATAACTTGGAGAATTTGCCTTTTTATTTTTAAATATTTCAGGGTGTATTTTTAAATAACAATGACATTTTCTTTCTTAACTACGGTTTTATGATCAAAATCAGGAAATTCAATGTTGATGTAGCATTGTAATTTAATCTGTAGCCTACATTCAGATATTGTTGTCCTAATAATGTACTTTATGGCTGTGTGTGTGTTTTTTTGTGTGTGTGTTTGTCTGTAGCCTACATTCAGATATTGTTGTCCTAATAATGTACTTTATGGCTGTGTGTGTGTTTGTGTGTGTGTGTGTGTGTGTGCAGTTCATTCTGAGAATGACTGTGAGTGTGTATTTTTCCTGGTGCTACATTCCACATAGGATCACACTTGTGTTTGGTTGCCATGTCTCTTTCCTTTGTTTGGAATGGTTCAGAGTCTTTTTTTTTTCCTTTTATGACCTTGACACTTTTTAGGAATACAGCGAGCAATTACTTTACAGAATGTCCCTCAGATTTGAGTTTGATTTTTTTTCCTCAGGATTAGATCCAGGTTTAAGGTTATTGTGTCTTCTGATTTGAAAAGTAACTGGGATGTTTCATCATTGTAGATTTTTAGAATGAAAAGATGGGGGAGACATGGTCTGTGCCGATTAATGTGTGCAGAGTGAGAAATGCAGAGCAGAAATGCCGGGAGAGGAGTGCTGGGTATGCTTCTGTACAGCAGGTGAATGAGCACATTCTGAAAGAATCATTCTCTTAGGGATTCACCCCACTGCTAGTGAAGGCAAGTAGGTCAAGAAAAAAGAAAGGTCCAGCCTCTCTAAATCAAGTGTAGGCAGCATTGTTTCTTGTGTAACATGGAAATAAATTAAACATCTGGAGAATGCTCTCTCTTGGTACCAGGACACAGAAATGGGCATTTTGCTCTTTCGTATTAAGAGTGACTGTCTCCACATAATACCAGCACATCTGGTGAAAGATGAAAAATGTAGCCCAGCATCCAAATGCTGAGTCTTTTTAGTTCATTCTGAGAATGACCACACAGGATTTAAAAAAAAATATTTTAGTCTAGATATGGGCCATGTCTTTCATTATTGAGAATACTGAAGACTCATTAAAAACAAATGACGTTTGGAGCAGACTGGTAGAAAAGATTGCGTTGGGAACAACAGAGAGAGAAATGACACGAACAAGTAATATGCTTTTGGTGCCATGCACAAAATTATTGATGATCTTGAATGTACTGAAGTTTAGAAGTGACAAGAAAGAGTTAATCCTTTTAAGCAGGTACTGAAAGTTCACTCTGGGCGAATATGACTGACTGAGTTACAGCTCAGCCTAAAATTAACCTCCTGGCTCTGTGTCTGGCGTATGAACTCTTAGACTGCATTTCTTTTTACTGATGGAGCCATTTTTTAATGAATTGCAAAGAGAATACCCAGTGGTTCCTTTTGTGTGGAGAAAACAAGACAAATACTAGGCAGGAAAGGTCATTTTGGTTTCCACTATGCGGGGAGCTCATTATGGTGGGTTCTGATGAATTATACTGTGTAGTTCTTTCTGATAGCAGAAGTCATGTTGTACCCTGAGGTGGACATAAGGACAAACATACTTAATAAAGTTGGAGGGTCTGAGAGATGAACATTTTCAAGCTGTTTTTTTTCTGAGCAACTTGTTTTTATATAGTTATTCAAAGCCATTTTTGTCTTGTTGAACTAATAACTCAAGGACCCATCTCTCTCCTGCAGCCCCAAAGGGGTGAGTCTTTAAGTTTATCACCCCAAGTGTTCTCTAATCAAACTTGTGGAATTATCTTCTGGTTATCTAAAGAATAGAAAAATCTCATTTGTGCTTCGTGATGGATCTGTAATGGGTTCAGCAGGATTTTAAAGTTTTTAGACTGTACTTCCAAAATCATTTTTATATTATATTTGCAACTTTCATATTTATTAATGCATATCATTATTTTTCTCTGATCTCTACCACTGGGAGGGTTGTATTTAACTTAGCAAGATTAAAAATGGTGTAGTTTTGGGCCGGCCTGGTGGCGCACTGCTACAGTGCACCGCTTGGGAGCGGTTTGAGGAATTGTTATTCTTTTAATTTTAGCTGTCATCTTTGAATGAAATTATTTCAGTTTGCGAAGTAGTGCTTTGGCTTATCCAGTAGGGGGAAAGGTGAGGAAATATAGAATTATTGCTGGATAGCTTTCCCGTCTCACCCCACCATAGCCCTGACATTTCTCTGGAGGATCATAGCTATTGAGTAAGTACTTGTTTTAAGGACCAGGAACTTGTTGCTACTCACCCAGGAACCTGGTACATACAATTGTCTGTCTAAGAGGGAGATGGATTAGGGATCACTGGGATTTGGAATGTCTGCCTTTGAGGCTTTTGATTTGGGGGTTTGTTGTTGGGATCCAACCAGGAAAACAAACCATTTGATAATGTGGAGCAGAAGGAAATGAATTTATGGATACATAGGATGGGAGAGTCAGAGAAGCCAACCAGAAGATATGGAGGCAGTGCAGACAGAATTAGCAACTGCAGGAAGCCAGTACCCTCCCCGAGCTGGTGGGACAGAGGAAGCAGTGTTTGACAGTGCCTAGGGGAAAGGACCTTTAGCAGAAGCTGGAACCAGAGTGGGCCCTTCTGGAAGGAACTGGAGCCATGGAGGAGAAATGGCCACACCACAGATCCTGCCCAAGACAGAGAGGCTGGGAGAAATACCCTGGCTTTTCTCTTTTTTCTGCCCTACATGCTACAGCCATTGCCTCCTCTATATTCTGAACCCAGGCAGGAGCCAGCTGACCTAGGAGCCCGGGAAATGCAGCCTACAGGTCCCCCCAGCCTTCAGGTCCCCCCAGCCTTCAACACAGAGGAAAGGGATCTAAAGGCAAAACAGGCTAGGCTGGCATGGAGTAGAGTTCATATATTTTTAAAAAATTTTGTTTTTCTTTTTATGGTGTCACTTTAATGGTTGAAGAGTATCCTGTCTCATGACTGTCATGACTCATTTAATCAGTCCTGTATTGTTAAACATTTACATCATTTTCAGTATTACCATTTTCAATAGTATAAACAATGGCAAATTTCCCCCATACATTTCTGGTTATTTCTTTAAGTTTAAATCCTTTAAGTGACTTGCTGGATTGAAGGATGTAAACATTATAAACGTTTGGCACACATTATCAAATTATCTACCAATTTATAACTTTAGCTAGGTACATCCTTTTTATATTGTATTAGAGATGTTTCATTCAGTTATTGCCAACAGTGGACTTTTTTATTTTAAAGGTCTATGCTAATTTTACAGTCTGAAAAAGCCCCGTCATTGTTATTTATTTTGTGTATTTATTAGACATTTTCCTTCTTTTGTTATAAAGCTGTTGGGCTCCTTAAGCTAAAGTAGGAGTTTGGCACAAAAACAGAAAAATATTTGGGATAGGTAAATTTTAAAACAGTATATTATTTAGTGGCATTTCCAATCATTTATGAGAGAATGAATTATTCCGATGACTTTCAAAGTACTCTCTAGAGTCTTCCTTGGTGGGAAGGTTGGGAATGGGGCTAAGGGTTGCTGGCTGGTTGGGAAGAGTTCATATCTGAAGCTTCTATCACATATTTGAGCCAGTGCGCCACCGGGCCGGCCCCATGGCTTGGGCTTTTTATGCCTCAGAGGATGGTCTTTTCTTGAGACTTCCATAGCCCCACAAAGTCAACTATGTATATGTCATGGAACCTTCCATTTGAACATAGACAGTAATGAATACTGTGTATGATGCACTGTTCTGATCCCCCTTCACACATGAAGGATTTATTCCTCACCCATTGGGAATATGGCCAGAAGATGGCTCGCAACTGTCAGCTGTCTCCACTAAAAAATCCACCTGCCCACATGACTCCTCTTTTTAGGGGTAACTCATACCCAATGTCTGGTCAACATGGAAGTATAAAAGCCTGGCCCCTCACCCCAACTTGGGACCCCTAAGAAGGGGTATCCCAGCTTTGGAACTGTCCAGAGGGTTATCCGAGGCCTCTTGCTCCGTCTGTCCTGCCTCCTTTCCTCTCCCTTCCCCTCTGCTCTCCTTCCCCCACCCCTCACAGGTGCTGGTCCCAAGATCCTTATACTCCTTAATAAACCTCCTCCTGCTTGTCAGTTTCCATCTCAGAGCTGGCTTCCCAGAGAACCCAACCTTTGTGACTCAGACCATCCTAAATATACTCTCCAAATGGGTGACATCCATCCAGACAAGTTTAGGTGATGCAGGGAACTGATAGACAGATAGAAACTGAATTCCGCTTGTAGGTTAGGAGGTGATTCTAGCTCACTTGAAAGACTTAGTCTGCATCTGGAGACTGTAAACGGGGTGGGACATTATGGATAGAGGCAGGGGAGTCAAGCCTCTAAGCGGGAAACAGTGTTTACTGATACTCAGCTGAGGGTAGAAGAGTTAAGAAGCCAGTAGGTGACCTGGGCATCTGGAAAATGGTTTAAGAACAAGAAGGTGAATTTCGGAGCTAGGTTGAGTCAGATGGTTTTAACAAGGAGAGTCAGCAATTCAAAGATCATCTTAGAATTTCGTCTTGGCTTGGCTGCTTCAGAAGCAGACTGGGTCTCAAATCAATGAGCAATATGACACCTTTTGAACAAGATCTATTTGATAAGTTGGGAGACGCCGAGAGAAAGGGCTGCTGAGTTGTTGGGCCTGTGCTGGGAGCATTATGTGGGCACTGAGGTCCTCTGAGGCTGTGATGTGTGTTTCTTCAAGCAGGTACTGTGGCTCTGGTAGAGAGTTGCTGGGATGGCTGGCTGCTAGTGACACTTCCTTGGAGGACTTTCTCAGGAGCCTTGATGATAGCATTGCCCGAAGGAGAATCCAACCCATGTGCCACATTTTTATTACCTGCCCATCAGTGTTTATACATTTTGCATGTATCAAAAAGGAGTTCCTTTGATCCATTGCAGTGATAATAGACACCATAAAGTGTGTCCTGGGCAGAACCTAATGTCACTGGAGTTTCAAATGCCAAGTGGCTTGACTTTTGCTTAAAAGTTAACTAAAAAAAAAGAGAATGACAGCAAACAAAAAAAGTTAATCAAGTTCTGCTTAATTCCCTTATACAGGTTGAATATCCCTTTTCTGAAATGCTTGGGACTGGATGTGTTTTGGGTTTTGGATTTTTTCAGATTTTGGAATATTTGCAGTATACCGGTTCAGCATCCCTAATCCAACACCTGAAATGCTCCAATGAGCATTTCCTTTGAGCATCATGTCAGTGCTCAAAAAGTTTTGGATTTTGGAGCATTTAGGATTTTGAACTTTTAGATTAGGGATACTCAACCTGTAATGTTAAAAGGGCAGAAAGTCGGGGGGCTAGGAATAATGTGTTTTTGATACTTTCCTTTTATTTATGCTTTTTTTTTTTTTTCCTTTTTTGTCTTTTTTCGTGTCCGGCAACGGATCGCAACCCTCAGTGTCACGCCCGTACCGGACCAGGACTGGCAACGGGATTGCAACCCTCGGTGTTGCTCCCACACCTCGCTCAGCCAGTGAGCAGGAACCGGTCTGTATGTGGGATCCGAACCCTCGGCGGGAGCCCCACCATGTTCCCAAGCGGCGCACTGTAGCAGTGCGCCACCGGGCCGGCCCAGGCTTTTGTTTTTGTTTTAGAGTAGAACAGGCAACTACATTATGAACGGAATTGTCTTTGAGCAAATGCTTTGATCCTTTCTATCCATATGAGGTTAAATTTGCTTTGTGTTCATTTTTACTTGCCCATACTCCCCACCAAACTTTGACGTTGGCTTAATAAACTGTGAACCCAGTCTTCCAGGTAAGAGGACCTTACTATACAGTCAAAGAAACCAAAATAAAGCTCTTGAGCTACATGTGCAAAATTTCCGTGGAGTCTTTCAGATACAGAAACCATGCATATTTTATTTGAATTCAAACCTAAGTGTGTAACTTGTGAATTTCATCATATAAAATAGAATATAAATCCCATACTCTATCAGGGCAACTTAATTACACCATGGGGAGTCATAAATAGACTTCACACTGAGGCATGGTGCTAACTTGGAAAACTCTTAATTATAAAAGGTGTTTATTGCAAATTGAGTTAATGCTTGCTGCAAATAAGGTTTGATTGGCCTTCAGTTTTCTTGGAGGAAAGAATCCCTCTGCTTCCTCCCACCTCCCTAGGATGGCACTGGCTGGGGGCCTCGCCTTTCCCAGCCCTCACTGACGTAAGCCTGCTTTCTCTCCAGGATGAGAGTCTGTGCGAAGTCAGTTTTGCTGTCACACTGGCTCTTTCTGGCCTACGTGTTGATGGTGTGCTGCAAGCTCATGTCCGCCTCAAGCCAGCACCTCCGGGGACATGCAGGTAAGCCCTTTAAGCACATTGTATGCCACTGAGATCAATTAAAAAACCTTTTCAAACATCAGAGTCCGTGTTTTAGACACAGGTAATTGACAAGGGCTTTTGATGGTGTGTAAATAACCAGAGGAAGCGTGAAATACAGCAGAGAAAGTTTAGTGCTTTGGTGCTTAAAGAGTGTTGCTCCCGACATCCTTTTAAGATGTTTTCCAGACTTTTTTTTTTTTACTTTTCTTTTCCTGGCTACACTTCTGTTTTTGTAGTGCTTTTTCTTAAAAAAAAAATCCTAGAAAACTGGCAGCTCTTTGTGTGTGTGCTTTCTTTGAAGGCCAGAGAACACCTTTATTGATAAACTTCTATTAATACTTACCCTTTTGAGGTATGTGGAGAAAAGATGTTAAATGATTAAAAAAAAAATTAAGAAAAGAAAAAAGAAGCTGTGGTAACTGTTGCATGGGACCTAAAATGTAATGTGTCTGAAGTTTTAGAGGCTGTCCTTCTGATAATTTCTAGTGAAACTCATGTCTATGCCTTGCTTATTTTTAAAGGGGAGGTTAAAGCCTCAACTAAGGATCAGTTTGTGTGTGTTTGCTTTTCTGTGTGTGTTTCTCTCCCCCTTTTCCTTGTTACATAAACATTTAAAGTGACAGATTTGGAAACTCTCCAATGAGTTGTGTTTTCCTGAATAAGTCATATTTGTCAGTGGACTCGTTGCCAAATAATTAATTTATTTTCTCAGTTGTGGTAATTTGAGACATGACAGTGCCAGAAACATTTTGACTTCTTGGGGGAAGAATGAAACTTGAACTCTAAATCATGCATGTGTCAGAATTGTAAATTCTCTTTCCATAAGGTCTGGTGTATGGGAAAGTTCATGAGAGATCCTTACCCCCAAATATAGAATCTGCCATGCTTTCTACTCGGTTATTCTGAGATTTTAAGGCTAGCCATAATTTTAGGCTCAAGATAATTTTTAAAATCTCTCACAACTCAATTTTCCCTCCTCAAGAAACAGTTCAAAGAAGATGAGAAAAATAATGATTGAAGTTTTAACGAATCAGCATAAAATCAATACCATTTGGCTGCTGTGAGTGCCCACAGCTAGTTGGTTATTGTGCTGGGTATCTTTTGATGAGTTTGTTCACGAGGATCGTGTTTGAAGTCATTAATCTTATCTGTTTAATTCACATCTCTTTTTTTTTGAGTGGAGGTTGTTAGGCTAGTCAACAGGCAAAGCATTTCAATGGGGCTGGTTATCAACAGCAGAGTCCCACATTTCCAGGAGCCAGGCTTGAGGGATTGTGTTGAAAAGTGATTAAAACTTAAAGGAAACAGAGGACATGACTGAACTTTCCATTTTTATCAGTGTGGCAATTCTTGTTTCCTACCATAACCCTCTGAATGTGGAAAAGGTTGAACTGTATGGATAAATCTAAATTTAGATTAGAATTGTACACACAGGAAATATGGACAGTATCTTTCGTATAAACAAAAGCTCTGTCACAGCAACAGGCATAGGGGAAGGGTCTGTGCAAAGACTTGGCAAATCCTGCAAGAGAAATGAAAATTTTATCCTAGAATTTCTGCATGATTTTATTTAGAGTCTCTGGTTTTTAGTTTGTCTTTGACTGTGGGGGATCCTTCCTACTTTCATCTTTGGAATTTAAGTCCCCAACACTCCACACCTTAATAACCATCAAAGGAATCAGGGCTGATTCCTGCCCACAGGAGGCTCTGTTCCTCAGCTGAGGCCACATGCTGCCTGTAGAACTATCTTCACAAAAGTATCCTTTGCCTGACACTGAGGATCACCAGAGTTAACCTTTCTGGTCTTCTGAGTGTAGTGTATGTGTTGAAGGCTCCTGAATTCTACTGCGAAGTCTCACTCTTCTGCACATCTTTTAAGCTGTGTCTCTGATGCCTTGAACGTAGTGGGTACTAAATAAATATTTATTAATAGGCTGATTAATTTTGTCCATTCGGTACTATATGATCAATTATGAAGTTTTTTGCTGGTGGCAAAAATGCTAAACAATACAGATGCGTGAAAGACATATCCTCTTAATTTTTTGTTGACTACCCTTCTAGGAAAAAAGAATGTGTATGTCAGCATGTATGTACATGTATATATCACTCTCCATTCTGTTTTGTAACTTGCTTCCTCACTGCCCCCCCCCTTTAAAATAGAGTTTAGAGGTTTTTTATTATTTGTGTAGTTACAGATCTGTATCACCCTCTTTAACACTGCATAGTCATGTATTGTGTGGATGTACCAAAAATTATCTGGTCGCTTCTGATTTTGGTTACAGTTAACTTGTTATCAGTCTGTACATCTGTCCTGACTTCAAGTGAGTTCCTACTAGTGAAGTTGCAGAGTTAAAGTGCATGTAAGTATGTTAGAATAGGCTAATTGCTATAGCAAATAGACCAAAAATGCATAATGTTTCAAACAAAAGAAGATTCATTTCTTGCACATAGTACTGGGTGGGTGAATATGTTGGCTGGATGGTTTCCTCTACTGCAGTAGAGCCCATGGCAGATAGAAGCTCTGCCATTTTTAATATGTGGCTTCCAAGGCTGACCTAGAGTGTGTCCATTCCAGCCTGTGGGGAAGGGAATGAGTATGGAGTGGCACACCTGGGAGGTGTTAGTGAGGCAGGCCTAGGTGTGGGCTGTGTCACTTGCACTGTCCTGACATTGGCTAGAGCTGGGTCACGTGGCCACACCACTTGCAAGGGAGGCTGGGAAGCACGCGCTAGCTCAGCCTCTGACATAGTGCATTTAACATTTTAAGAGTGCTACGTGTCCTCTAATACTTTAGGACTTATTTTTACTCCCACCTACAGTACCAATCTGATGATGCCCATCTCCTCCTACCCTCATCAATTCTGGGTACTATCAAGTTGTAAAGTTTTGCCAATTTAGTATGAAACTGATCATTGTTTTTACTGGCATTGCTTTTTGACTATGTTGATAGGCTATTTGTAATTGCTTTTCTTTGAACTATTTTATCCTTTATGCATCTTTCTGTTCACTTTATTAGTGGTTTACTTGTTGATTTGTGAAAGCTCTTTGTAAACTGAGGACACTGGGGAATTTGGACCATCCTTAACTTTCCCTTGTGCCTTCCTGGTCCTCTCCTGTCACCACTCCCTTCCATGCTGTACATGCTCTCTAATTACCTTCAGGAGAAGAAAGTCCGTGATTCTTGCAGTGGCCATGTGCTGCTTTCTTCCTGGTTTGGTGCTCAGCTAATGGAGAACACAGGATCAGAACCAATTGTGGGCTGTGCACTGACATGCTGAGAAACTCAGATTTCTCCCCGCTGTGGTTGTATCTAAGGAAGCCTCATAGCAGGAGCAAGTTGTAGAAAGTTCACTGCAGAAGCCTGTGTGTGAGTGTCCAGAAAGGCTCCTAACACTGTCCCAAGGGCTTTGTGGTTAATGCTGGCCAATTAAAGGAACTGTGGCACTGGGAAACTGTAGTTAGATTGTTGGGTGTTTTTAATGGCTTGGATTAGGAGAGTGGCTTGTTTATTGCTGTGTATAAACAAAGAAGTGTTTTACAACCCTGTCTCCACCCACCCAAGATAGAGACGGAGGGAGTCTACCCCCAATTTTGGGGATGGGGTGTTAGATGTGGATGGACGATTCAATTTTAATTCAAGTATTAAATATCAAAATAAAAAAAATAATACCTAGGTGTATAAACAAAGAAGTGTTTTACAACCCTGTCTCCACCCACCCAAGATAGAGACGGAGGGGGAAAAAAGAGGGAGTCTACCCCCAATTTTGGGGATGGGGTGTTAGATGTGGATGGACGATTCAATTTTAATTCAAGTATTAAATATCAAAATAAAAAAAACACCTACTCTTCGACAGATGGGTGGTAGGAATCTTTCTTTAAGGCAAACAGCACTGGTAAACTTCTACAAGAGTCCAGAGGTAGTATTTTTAAGGAATTAAAAAATATAAAAAACTACTTTTTTTGTTTTCGAATTTCTATTTGCCATAATGATTGAGCAGAGACCACATGTAAGACTTCTGTAGCCTCAAGCCATGGAAAAGGTGAAGGGGCCAATTGGCAGTTTCATTTCTTTTAAAAAGAAGCCAGGGTTAACTCATTTCTTCAACTAGCAATTGTTCCATTTTCTTTTTGCCCGTAAGCAGCATCATTTGCCCAGAAGAGGGCAGCAAACTTAGCGCAGTGGGAAGATGCTGGCTGGAAGGCAGTTGCAGAAACTCGAGAGTCCCGTGGAACTGGTTGTTTACGGATCTTTTGGAAAGTTTTCTCCAGTGTAGACATGATGAGGTTGGGACACAAAGTACCCTACATCCTTGAGATTTATCCCTGGGAATATTTGGGCATTTAAAAAATTTAAAATTTCTCCTTTAATAATAGAATCATAGTGACTTTTTTGATGGAGCAGAGAGTTGGGAACTTGGGTGCTATTGATTTACAGGTTCATTTTAATAGTTCCATGTTCCCAGGGAGCTTTAAGGATGACCCGGAATGGGGTATTTCAATTCCACCAAATGCTGTGGTGCCTGGTGACTAATATAATCTGTTTAGGTATAAAGGCCCTGAAAAACTGGAGCACACCTGAATATAAAGCAGCAGAGGAAATCAAGTGTTGGGGGTCGGGAGTCAAACATAATCCTGGTTGTGCCACATCCTAGATGTGTGACCTCCTCCAAGCCACTTAACCTCTCTGAGCCTGTTTCATCATCTGTAAAAATGGGATGATGTACATGTCTACCTTATGTGGGGTTATTGGGATGGCTTAATAAGAAGTAGGTGAAGGGATTAGCACATGGTAAATACTCAATAAATGGTAGCTATTTTCATATTTAGAGGCATCCCAAATGAGGAGTCTGGAAAGTTTCACATTCAAGGAATGGCTGCAGGCTATGGGTGCATGTGTAGGGAGATATGATCAATGCCTTCAGGGTTTGAAGCTTTATCATGTGCAAGAGAAAAGGCTTTTCATTGTTCTAGACAGCTGACTAGAATGAAAAGAGTGGCTTTATGAGGACTTAGTTTTCAGCTCAACCTTAAGAAAGATGGAGAGAAGGGCTTCAACAAGCTGGAGGAGAGGGACTTGGGGTGCAGAGAGTCCTTTTACTTGCTAGCCTTGAGCTAAATCTACTGTAGAGGGCGATTCCTCACTGATTAGGAGCTGGGTAAGTACCAAGAATGGGGAAGGGTCTGAGATTTCACCCTACTTCAAGCTAACAAGCTAGCCAGTCAGTTTCACAGATGCTGGCAAAAGTCCTGATACACTTGGGTCAGAGGCAAAGAATTTTATTATTTGTGGCACAGAAAACAGCTTGAGCTTCAGGTTTGCATCCATCCTCCTTTCATATTTGGGTGAGTTATATAACCTCTTTGGGACTTGATCTCTTCTTCTGTAAAGTGGGGGCAATAAAAATAACTCTCATAGAGTTGTAATGAGGAGTCAGTTAGTTAGTATCTGGGAAGTACTGAGAACTGTGTTTGCTTAGTTAGTGCTCAATAAATGATAGTCATCTTTATTGAAATCTGCCTTCTCCTTTTGAATGCATTCTATTTTATAGAGGTTTTGTACTGTTTACATTTATGGAAATTTAGGTTTTCCATTTTCTCTATTATAAATGATTAAAGCAAAATGTGCATGTTGTGATTGTGTGTTTTGGTGCTTTGTGTTTTTTAATTTAGCATAAATTCTTTGAAGAGTAGTTATTGCATGCAAGCTTGGGCCATGTTTCTTTTCCCTATAATGGCTGAAATCTGTAGGAACCCTGCAGATACTAATTTAGCCCTAATTTTCCATAAGAAACCTCTGTTTCTTTCAAAGATAACAATTGAGTGGGGGACAGAACTTCTACTACAGGAATTTTTTGTTGTGTGATTTGTAAAAATGATAAAGCTGCATGTGTAAGCTACTATTTTTACTTGCAGGCCAAAATGGATTGTACTTAACAGATGGTTTTGAAAAATGATTTGCCTGCATTCCCTAGGTTTGGACACTAGGGGGCAGGCAAGGCTTAGAATAGCTAAATAGTCGCATGACTTTGAATGTTCCATAGCCACTGAAAAAGTAAAAGAAACAGATGAAATTAATTTTACTAAATGCTTTATTTAACCCAATATATTCAAAATACTATCATTTCAACATGTGGCCCTAGCCACATTTTAAGTGCTTCAATAGCCACATGTGGCTAGAGGCCTCTGTAATAAACAGTACAAGCTAATGAACTGGGTTTTAACATTGTTTTCTTAAAGATTAGAATTACAAGTTATTTGTATTTTCATGGGTCTGTTATAGGGCACATTTTTATTTTCCTTTATTTCATTTAATTTCTTTTATGTTTTATTGAGTTCTTTTTTTCTCCCTGCTAAATGACCGCTAAATGTAGGAAAAGTTCCAAATAAGTGGGGCATTTAACCTCAAGTCATTAAGAGTGGGAAAGATGGTTCCATTTCCTGATGAACTGCCTGTGTGATGATCCTCTGCTAGATCGTATTTTTAGGGAGAGGAAAGTGGCAAAAAAATTTGAAATAGAATGTGTGTGTGTGTGTGTGTGTGTGTGTGTGTGTGAGAGAGAGAGAGAGAGAGAGAGAGAGAGAGAGAGAGATCATGAGCCATTAAGTCTCAAAGTTACCCACCAGAAAGCTTATTTTGACCAATTATGGGCATTTACCCACTGGAGTGAAACCTGATGATACAGTTTTAATGTTTTTTTCCAATAATTTCCCCCATCTTCCTTCCTCCTGCTCTGCTCCCAATGAATGGTTATTTCATTAAATATATGGATGTATTCCTGTGTAGGCAACTCCACAATAACATACTCTATTTTATGAACAAGAAAAAGAATTGTGGAATGGTTTTAAAAGCCAGTGTTTTCGTAGTGGTAGAAAAGGGCACCCATGTGATGGTGTTACTTCATTCTCTCTCTGGGGAGCTAAAAACACTAAAAAACACAGAGGTTTCCACTGTGGCTATATTGCCTGTGAATCTTGCAAGGTGGAGGCCAGACAACTGTATTATTTAACATCTATACTGGTGATTATTCAGACTTGCAGCCAAAGATGAGAACCGTGGATCTGGAAGAAAAAAATTGGGAGTTGAACTCTCACCCTTGTCAAGGTACAGTTTGGTCCCAGTGGTGATAAGTCTCTACTTCAGTCTACTGTGCTGTGGTGAGGCTGAGGAGAGGTACATTTCCCCCCTGTAGAGGTGACCTTCATCTCTACCTCTGCTGAAGGACTGTGAAAATAGTTACTCATTTTGCACGGGCATGGCCATTCCCGGATGCTCAAAGTCTCTGTCATGAGGGATTCCATTGACCTCTCTTGTACCCCATTATTTTTCTCCAGTGCCATCTTGAAGGGCTCATCATAATCTCAGCATTTAATAAGAAGGAACAGATTATGTGAGGTGTTAATATTCTGCTTCTTATCTCCTTGGCTGCAAGTTCAAGTCCCAATGCCATCGGCAAGGTCAGCTTTGTGAGGTATTTGACAAGTGAGCGCGCTTTACATCCTTTTTTGTGGGAAGGCAGGGTTGTCTCACTGACAGGAGTAAAGAATTTCAGTTCCTTAAATGAGCCTATGAGCCAGCCTGCATGGCAGAGCAGGCTTTTTCTCCCTCCCCTTTTTGAGTCTTTGAGGCAGAACAGGCATCAGTCTTTGAAGAGTTCTCTGGGTAGTTAGGAAGAAGATTCTCCTTACCCTTGAGAAGAAAGTTCCTCTTTCTTCTTTCAAGCCATGCACTTAAACTCATCTAAACAAAGCCTACAATTTGGGGTTTCAAAAGCCACGGGTCAATATCTCATCTGTATGTCGGTGCTATACAAGGAAATCAGAATCTTTTGTTCCATATAAGGAAAATAAAACCATTGGTAAAAAGAAACAGAAGGGGTAGAGATAGGGCAGGAAGAAAAATGAGGTTTTGTGTTTTCCAAACTGTACCTTGACAAGAGTGAGAGTCAAACTTCTAATTTTTTTTCCTTCCAGATCTATGTTGTTTGGATGCTTGAAATATTTTGGAGGTCTCAGAATAGTACAATAGAAATAATATTATTGAAGGGACATTAAAAAACCCATTAAAAAAGATTAATTGGTTGTGAGAAGACTGTGCTTGCCATAGTTAAAAACAATTTAACTCGGGGCCGGCCTGGTGGCACACTGCTACAGTGCGCCGCTTGGGAAGCGCGGTGGTGCTCCCGCCGAGGGTTCGGATCCCACATGCAGTCCGGCCGCTCACTGGCTGAGCGAGGGGCGGGGGCAGCACCGAGGGTTGCGATCCCGTTGCCGGTCCCGGTCCGGTACGGGCGCGACACTGAGGGTTGCGATCCGTTGCCGGACACGGAAAAAGACAAAAAAAACAATCTAACTCTTAGTGCCATGGGCCGTCAATGCTTCTGTTTTAGTCTGAAATCTAGTAAGAACTAGAACCAAGTTAAACAGCCCGAGGAGGGCCTGAAGGTGGTCACTTCAACTGGGCTCTGTTTCCAGTTTCTTCTCTGTTGTGGAGAGAGTAATGCGATCCTACAACCAGAGAGGGAAACAATAAAGAAATTAGGTTTCAGGAAAAATATAATATGTACATGAAGTATAATAAGTGAATATCCACAGTGTTGTTAGCAGCAGGTGATTTTTCTGTAGCACATCACTGACATTGCATAGCTACCTGCTAAAGAGCTGGAAATAAACATGAGCAATCCAGGGGTGTAGGGATTTGAGCAGTTGGAACTTGGCTGTGCATGAAGGAATACAAAGTCAAGATGTATGTCCTTCTCCCCCAAGTCAAACAAAGTTACAGACTTTGGAAAATCTTATTTGTTATTTGGAAAACATTTGCAAGGGATGGTGGAAGGCATTTCTTTCAAGAGGAGCTTTGAAAGCCTGGTTGGATTTGAGCTAGAGAAGTGAACACGTGAACATATTGTATTATTCTGCACCCTCCCCCCCAAATGTCCTATGGGCATTTTACAGGCTTTGAAGTAAGTTTTGACCAGTGGCGGACAGTGATTTCTAACTAGGGATATTCTATATGTTTGAGCTGAGCAGAACATATACAATAGGAAACAATGCCCATATGTAAAGGGAGAGAACAGCAGTCAGCATTTATTACTTTTCTAGTTAGTGTTTGTTTAGGGTACCATCTGGGAATTTGAAATATCCTCAAAATGGCCAGATCAGCATTTTAGTTGCCTAGGGGGTGTGTGTGTGTCTGTGTCTGTCTTCTGAAGAAACAAACATTATGTTGCTTGATCTCTCCAGGTGGGAGCAAGATTATTAGCCTCTTTCTTCTACCTTATGTTGTACTGATCTTGAGTTTGTTTTCTAATCAACCTGACTCTTAGGTGTGTGACATGTCAGAACCTGAGTTGTTTATGTAAGTCAGTGAAACCTGCATTTGAATCGTATTAATTTTAGAATTTGTGATAATCCTGTAATGATAGGGCTGACATTTACCCATATGCTGTCTATGAAAAGAGATTTGCTAAGCAAATATATAGTGTAAATATATTTAACTGGGATCTCTTTAAATTATCTCAAAAAAATTATCAAGTGCTTTGGGAAGCGTTTATTGAACATGAAATCAAAATGCTTGTGCCTTTGCTCTGCCAAGTCCAGCTATGTGACCCTGGGCAAAGGTATTTCATCTCTCTGAACCTCAGTTTCTTTTCCCTAGAAATGGGTGTAACAACATCTCCTGTCTCAAGGTGTTTTTGTGAGGTGAAATGAGTCAATTCATGGAACAGACTGGTATTATGTCTGGAACTTAATGCATTTATTTAATTTTTTTTTCCTTTCCTTTCCTTCTTTTTTTTTGGTGGTTGGCCGGCACAGGGGTCAAACCCTAGATGACGGTATTATCAGGACCATGCTCTAACCAACTGAGCTAACTGGCCAGCCCTTGTTTTTGTTTACTAACAGCTTTATTAAGGTACTGAACATATTTAAAAAGTGTACCGTTTGATGTTATAACTTATGTATATGCCTGTGAAATCATTTTCATGGTCAAAGTCATGGATATACCCACCCATTCCCACAAAGTTTCCTTGTGCTCCTTTGGAATCTGTCCCCCCCCCCCCCCCCCCCCCCCCCCCCCCCCCCCCCCCCCCCCCCGAGGCAACCACAGATCTTTTCGTCACTATAGATGAGTTTGCATTCTCTAGAATTTTCCTAGAAGCGAAATCATACAGTATGTATACTTTTTGGCCCGGTTTCTTTCTGCATAATTGTTTTATGATTTATCCATGTTGTTGCATGTATTAAGAGCTCATTTATTTATTTAACCTTTTAATTAATATTTTAAAAAAGGAACAGATTAGCTTATTTCTTTCTATTGCTGAGTAGTATTCCCTTATATGCCACATATTGTTTGTCCACTCACTTGTTGACAGCATTTGGAGTTTTTCCAGTGTTGGCTACTACAAACAAAGCTGCTATGAATGTTTTGCACACATGTTTATACAGACATATCCTTCTGTTTCTCTTGGGTAACTCCCTAGGGAGCAGAATGGCTAGTTCATGTGGTAGGTGTGTGTTTGACATTATTAATAAAAACTGTCCAAGTGTTTTCCAAGGCGGATGTACCAACACATGCCGATCAGCAGTGTATGAGAGTTCCAGTTCCTTTACACTCTTGCCAGCACTGGGCAAGGTCTGTATCTTTAATTTTAACCATTATAATGGTAAGTAATGATATCACATTGCAGTTTTAATTTGCATTTCCTTAATGACTAATGATGTTGCACATTGTTTCATTTGCTTATTTCCCATCTCTGTATCTTCTTTGGTGAAGTGTCTGTTCAAAGTTTTTGCCCATTTTGTTTTTTAAGTTGGGTGATTTGTTTTCTTAATGCTGAGTTTTGAGGGTTCTTTATACAGTATTGATATAAGTCCTTTACCAGAGAAATCGAATTGCAACTATTTTCTCCCAGTCTGTGGCTTGTCTTTTCATTCTCTTAGATGTGTTTTTTGAAGAGCAGAAGTTTTTTGTCTTGATGAAGTCCACGTTATGTTTGTTGTTTTAGTTATTATGCTTTTGGTGTCTTTGAAATAATTGCTCCTACCCCAAGGTCACAAAGATTGTTTTCTTTGAGACTTTTTCAGTTTTAGGATTTACATTTAGGTCTATGGTCCATTTTAAGTTAATTTTTCTATATGATACACTTAATGTATTTTTAATAGGTAAAAAATTGCTCATTATAAATTTATTACCTAGGTGAATGCTGAGAACACTTGAAAAGAATAAAATAATATAATTATTTTAAAATGTTGTAGGCAATTCAGAATGGTGTTTGTGTACTAATTAGTCTGAATTAGTGAGTTTACAGCTGTAAAACACAGAAGTCAGATGAGTGTTTATGTTCACAACATGTAGATTTTGGACAACTAAGGGTGGAACAGATTCTTAGAGGTCCTCAAGTCCTTCTTGGTATGAATAATAGATTAGATAAGATAAAATGTTTTTTGTCTGTATACATCTTATTCTTCAAGCATATGTTGATGGCATTTTGATGTGAAAAAATACAAATCAACATAAAAGGGCTCTTGACTTCTTATTTATTAATGCAGTGTCATTTATGCATTTTCATGATCAAGGAGTATAACAATGTAACTGCTGTCTGATTGAAAATAATACACTGCGAGCTTTATTCTTATTAGTAAAATGTATTCTTACTCATTGTACCTGTTCATTTACTCCAGCTAAACGATCTTCTGCTAAGGTTCTTTTAAGATTTGAGGTTTGGCCGGCCCGGTGGCGCACTGCTACAGTGCACCGCTTGGGAAGCGTGGCGGCGCTCCCGCCGAGGGTTCGGATCCCACATACAGACCGGCCGCTCACTGGCTGAGCGAGGTGCGGGGGCAACACCGAGGGTTGCGATCCCGTTGCCGGTCCCGGTCCGGTACGGGCGCAACACTGAGGGTTGCGATCCGTTGCCGGTCACGACAAAAGACAAAAAAAAAAAAAAAAAAGATTTGAGGTTTAATGAGGCCACGATGTAACAAACCATTCAGCAGTTGTGGTCAGTGAGGGTTTCAGTATCTCTGAGATGCAGAGTTGCTCAGGTCCTTCCAGCCTAAGGCGGCTAAATGACTCAACTCTGCTCCCACGCTCCTGAGAGTGGTTCTCACCCTGTTTGGGCTGCTGCTACTGGCTCAGGAAATGGCATGGGGGCAGATAGAGTGATGCACATCATTACTGCAAATGTATTTGTAGCTCAGGCCCTCCTGAGGAGCTAAAGCTAGAATCTGTCTCCATGATTGTCCTATATTATGTGCTCGCCTGGAGGCCCTTGAGCGCATGTTAACAAGTTAATGAGAGTAAAAAGAAACATCCATGTGAGGACCGTTGTGTGGTCCACATGCTGCTAAATGCCTATTGTAACAGCAACACGTCTACACATATAACCCATAAGCAGCATTTACAAATTGTTCAGGTTCTTAACTCACAGTATTTTAGTGTAACTGATGTCCTTTGCAACCTGTGAATTTTATTTTATGCATTTACAATATGTGTTCTGAGCAGAAGCTGGAAGGTTTCACCATGGCATAAAAAGGACAAAGAATTGCTGTGAGTATTTGCAGCTACATCTTAGCCTACCTGCCCACAGCAAGTCCTCTAATGTGGTAAGTGTTGCTAGTAGCCCAGGTGTCCAGTGGCATCATCCAAGAACTGTTTCCCCACAGGGAGGTGATGTGATGGTCCCTTAGGAAGCTGCTCTGTGATGACCTCAAATGTCAGTAAAGGTCAGCTTCCCTATGGGGCAGCTGGGAAAAGGGAGAAGAGGAAAATGTGGTCAGCAGTAGGGAGATGTGGAACCACTTGCATAATATTGCGGTATGGGGACTTGGAGTTTGTGTGTGAACGATTTGGGGTGCATTACTAAAGCCTTTGTGGCAGCATCTCCTCCCCCTACCCATGTCCAGTAAATTGGAGCCCCACTGTTCACATTTATCCTCTCAATCTGCATTTCCAGCAAGTGGGAAACTGATGACAGGTCACAGATAGCTTAATTTTCTGCTGACTCCTAATGCTCTCTTCTCTGTTTGTAGAGAGAGAAGTAAGTGAATGTAAACTTCCAGGGCACTTGTATGCACTCTGAGGGTACAGAGCTGGGCTGAAGGGAGGTTGCCCTGCTCCTCTCCATGGTGAATTCAGACATCGTGTCCTTCTCTCCCTGTGGTCTCTGGGAGAGCCAGCCCCTTGGGTGCTTTTACTGCATGAGTATGCATGTCTTTGGTGGCCTTTGTCATTATATGTGAAAATCATTTGTGTCTGTATTCCTTCCCAGGAGAAAATTTCTAAAGGGTAGGTGTGGGTGTCTTATTTTTGTTTCACAAGGTGCCTGGCAAAATAGGATTTTTTAAAAGCCAACTGATGAGTGAATATTGAATATAATAGGATATTTTTTCTCCGCAAGTAAATTTTTTTATGGCCTGTCATCTCAGCTTTTCATCATACAAATGGGAAGGTTTTCCTAAGTTAGTTCCTGGTAGTGAGTAAAGGCACTGAGGGTCCAGTTGCTGCAGAACATTCCATAGTGAATGCTCACCAGAGGTAACATCTTCGTTTTCTCAGTAATGGACTCTTAGGTTGCTTCAGCTGTCCACGACCCCAAAACCAAACCCAACCAAACCAAAACAACAGCACAAGTGCATTGGTGATCATCCATGTACATGTCCCTTTATGGACCTGTTCAGGAATTTCCCAGGGATACACAGATGGGAAGAATTGCTGAGTCCTGGGGAGGGTGTATATTTAACATCCCCAAATGCTAACAGATGGCCAACCACAGTGGCCATTCTACTTTACTGTCCTAGAAGCTGTGTGTGAGATTTCTTCATTAAAAAGAAAGAATTTAAAGGCAAATATTTTGGAAAATAATTTCTGTGCTTCACTTAGTTTTAGAGGTACAGCCCAATGATTAGCATATGTGGTTAGCACATAGGTGCCTACCACGATATGCTAAGTAAATACTTGTGGACTTGAACTATTTTTAGAAAATTCTTTAAAACAACAGGATTCAAGTGTCCTAGATACTTATTACGCATAACATTTTAATTTTGTAGTATTCACCTAAGAAAACCTGATGCTAGGTACATAAATGGCAGGTATGTACTACTTGTGTTTGAAATATTAGATTCTCCTTTTGTTAGAGTTCCCAGTGTCCACCCTGGTTGGTGAGGTCTCCTTTGCTAAACCTGTTTAATAGGCTGCTACCTCTGCATGGATGCAGTTCAATTCAAGGTTGACGCATGGTGTGGAAGTTCTCAGCCTAAATTATTTCCATTATTTCCCAAGTCTCAGTCCATTAACCAACTTGGTCAAAAGGCCAGGAAGAGAAATGACATTCTCGCAATATTATTAGCATTTTGTGGTGAATGCTAACTACTGTACATTTACAGCCGATTAAGTTTTGTGCTCTCTATTTTATTATGGATTATGACAGGGATTTTGAGACTGAATTCTGTTAAATAATAAATAGAACCAGCAAGGTCATTTTCTACCTGACCAAAGGAAAACTTAGCAGCAAGAAGACATGAATTAAGAAACAGGTTAAGTGTCTCAGGGGGAGTTGGAGATTCAAGTTTTTCAGAGCTGCTCAAGCAGCTATTTGCAATGAAATGTGAATATTACCAATTATTTACTGCCAGTGGTACATTCTTTCCCAGCAAAAATTTGTTGAAGGTATGATTTGAAGCAGAGGTCTCAAAGTGGTAGCCCATAGGTAATATAGGCTCACAGGCATGTTTTCTTTGGCTTGGATTATATTTAAGAACTGTTTTTTGAATTGGTTGCATTGTTTTGAAAAATCAGAAGATTTCACATAAAAATCCAGATTTGGGGCAACAGTAGGCTTTTATTTCTGTTTTGCCACAATCTGCTGCAGCTGGCTGCTGCCTGCCCCCCACAGATAGTGCCTTTTTGCATTCTCTCTGTCATCACCAGGACTGTTTCCCTTATTCATGTTCACCTTCTTGACCCTGCAGTATAAGCAATTGAGTTTGAGCACTTTGACTCAAACTTTGCAGAATGAAGACAAAAATAACTGGAAGATTTTATTTAAAGTTTTAGGGTCTTTGTCACTTTATAACACAGGGGTTAAGGATTTGGGCTCTGGGATCTAAATTGCCAGGGATCAAGTGCTAGTTCTGCTCAGACTAGCTGTGTGACCTTATGCAGGTTACCTAACTTCTCTGAACGCTGGTTTTCTCAGTTAAATGGAGACAGCATTTGTACCTACCTTCTATGGTTGCTGTGAGAATTCCATTTGTGTCTATATGAATGTATATCCATTACACACAAATACACGACTTAGAAAGGTAACCTAGTATGAAGAAGGATATTTCCTTTCCTTTTCCCATCAGCTGAGAAAGGCAAGAAGTAACATTTTTTGCTTCATGTAGGTGGTCATTAAAAAGGCAAGTGCAGGGCCAAGCCCGTGGCGCACTCTGGAGAGCCCGAGTGCGGCGCTGGGAGCACAGTAGCGCTCCCTCCGCAGGTTCGGATCCTATATAGGGATGACCGGTGCGCTCACAGTGCTCACTGGCTGAGCGCGGTGCGGCCGGTCTCAAAAAGGACCAAAAAAAAAAAAAAAGGGCAAGTGCAATGGGTTGATAGTGTTATTAATCCCCATTCTAGCATTCATTACTACAAAAAGGAAATTGTGAAAGCTGATGGGTACTCTCCTCTTTTTGATATTTTTCAAAGCAGCGACACTTGGGACAGTGCATGTGTAAGGTATGCCAAGCATTTCCATGACACATTTCGCTCATATGAGCGACCCTTGTTTCTTATAGGTGAATCAGATGATTTAAAGTGACGGTGTCTGTTCTGCACCTGGCAAGATGGCACCACTGCCATACTGACTGATAAAATGAGTGGGATACCACAGACCACAGAGGGGAGGAAAAGCGGGATCACTCTCGTTGGAGACAGTGTCTTGTGGTACTGTGTGGTATTTGATAAGAAGACGGAGACTCAAAAATCAGGTTTAAATTAGTGGATGAGGGATGAGATGGAGATCAACTAGCCTGCTCTAGTCATTACATCCTTTCTTAACTAGAATCAGAGCTTAATATATTGTATTTCTTCAGCTAATATGACTTGCCCCACCCCCTCTTTTTATTTTATTTTTTTTATTAATGATGTTGGCTTCCGGAGCTATTTAGTGCTGAAATTAAAAGCTATTTCAGAGTGGTGTTCAAGTCAGGAGCTGAAACACTCAAGGAAAACTAATAACATTTAACTATAGTATGTGTATATGTAATTACTTTTCATAATATACATTTCTATGTAATTTATTTTTAGGTAATGATAAATTAGTAAAGCCGTCAGAGCTTTTAAAAGCTGATTTAAATTTCAGTGATTTGAAATCATTTTGATTTAAGGACATTTTCCAGGTAATTAAAGGTTGCCATCCATGGGTCCTCTTTAACTAACATCTAACATTATTTCCTGTTTATCCTCTTTCCAAATTAGCTTCATACCTTAGGGTACACGCATTGTTTTTCTGTGCTTGCAGTATTCCGTGTATGCTGAATATGCTTAGTGAATCGACAGTCCATGCCGTTGCTTTATTAAGAGAGACTATTGTCCTTTAAATGTACTGTTCTATTTGACATTTGTGTCACCAGTATAGCTTCATGTTTTCAGAAATGGCTATGTGGCAACATTTTGACAGTTTGCAAAAATCAGGAGAAATCACTGAATGTTGTTGTGAGAGGGAATCTGATTGCTACATTTTAAACATATAATAAAAACAAGAATGCTTAGGAAATTTAGGTTGAATTCAAGAAGAATGTTATTAACATGATGATGAGTCTAATTAATAGTTATCAACAGGTACTGGGCCAAATCCTCCACCCTGTGGGTTATCCCATTTGACTTCCTCTTTGATCCTGGAGGTCTGTTCTGTTATTCTATCCCGTTTGTGCCGAGGCTCAAACCTGTCAGTGACTTGGCCAAGGTCACTCAGTTGGCAGGTGGTGGCGCTGGGGTTCCAGTTGCACCAGTTTCCGTCTAGAGCTCACGTTCTTCCCTTTCACACCACAGCACTTCACCAGTGATACGTTCTGTTTGAACCACTGTGTTGTGGCTCCTGCCTACATCTCCCCGAGTTTGAGTGAGGTGTAATGATTGTCATTCCATATGAATGTGGAAACTATGACTTGGCTTGACTATGACTTGGGTGACTTACCCTGTAATGATTAGTGCTAGAAGTGAATGTGGAGCCCGTAATATCTGTTTTCCAGCTCAAGGTTTCTGCCTCTGTACTACTCTTCTGGGGTTAATTTAAAGACCATATGCAGGTTATTGCTACAAACAGAGCCTACTAACATTATAAAGTGTGTTAGCTCAAGAGGCTTCCTAATGGATTGAAAATATAGGTCAAGAAAATATAGGCCAAATATAGGTCAAGTAAACTTTCCAGAAGACTACAGAAGTCTTTTCTAAGCGGGATTAGTAGGATGTTTCAGAACATCTTAATCTTTGGAGAGTGACGTTGTGTATGGCGACCACGGTGGCTGTCATTCCTTTGTGCTATATTACACATGGACTCTGAGAATGATCTCTATTTTAATCAACTAAAACATGACACAAATTATTATACAGCATTCTTATTTCAAAACATTTAAAAAGATAGATAAAGCTGCTTTAAACTTCTACTTCCCCTCTCTCAAGATGTCCCTGTCTAGTTTTCCCCTCAGGGGTAACCACTGCTCTGTTGGTGTGTTAATCGGGATCGTGTTCATCTGCATGGACTCAACCAAGTAGCTTAATCAAATCCGCGTATTCTTTCCCTCATAACAGTAAGTCTGGGTGGGGGTTAGTCCTGAGCTGCTACAGCTGTTCAAGGACCCACTCTCTGTCTCCCTTTCTGCCTCACCATCTTAGTATGAGACTTTTGTTCTCATGGTGGCAGCGTGGCTGGTCTAGTTTTAAATATAGCATCTGCGCTTCTGGCAAGAACGGAAAGGGCAAAGGAAAACAGGTGCATGGCAGGTGAGTCTGGCCCTTTTTTGTCAGGAAAATGGTAGCTTTTTGGAAGCCACACCCAGTGAAATCTGCTTGTGTTCATTGGTCAGAACAGGGTCACATGCCTACTTTGGGGAAAAGTCATGTTTCTGATAGTGAGGAAGTTGGGGGGAAGGAATGTTGGATTTACATTTGCTGATGTCTGCTTGTCCGCTCAGTCTTTTCCAATGCATTACATTCAGGTTTGTATACATGTAGAAATATGTCTCTCTCTCTGTCTTTTAACATAAATGATATCCACTCTGGATATTGTTCTGCAACTTATTTCTTCCTACTGATCAGTTTGTCTGAGGGATCATATTCCTTGTCAGTACATGTTTATCACTTCTGTTCTTTTTAGCTGCTATATGTTATTCCATAGTATGCGTGCACTGCAGTAAGTTTAGCCCTTCTTCTCTTGCACGTTTAGGTTGTGGTGAATTTCTACTATTACACAGAATGTGTGAGTGCACGTTCTTGTAACAATTGTGTAATTAAATGAAAAGTCGACTTTTAGAGACGTGATAGGTTCTATGTTAGCAATTTGTTGGGCTTCATTATAGAAATCAACTATTCTTCCCATTATGTATGAAGTACAAGAATAAGTCAAGGTGTTCCTATCATATACAAAACTTTGCTGATTTTAACCATTTTGCATAGAAGTCAATCTGGATTGTATTATATTATTTCCTTTTTGTGTGTGTGAATTAGAAGATACAGAACACAATTGAACAACTCTTCGGTGTTGGCTGCTTTAGAAACATCTAGTTTTGACTTTTGTAGTAGCACCAGCATAGTTCTT
>NW_007734149.1:70325-70872 GCF_000696425.1 Galeopterus variegatus | reverse complement strand
AACCCTCGGGCGGGAGCGCCGCCGCGCTTCCCAAGCAGCGCACTATCCAGTGCGCCACCGGTCCGGCCCTCACATATTTGTTTTTTATGCCATGTGAACTGTATGAGATTCCAAGTATCGTTGACTTGGCACCTGCCAACAAGGAGCTCAGAGAACTGATGGGAGAACTAGTGAACATATAGCATTTCTGACAATTAGTGAAAATGTTTATGAATCCATTATATTCTCTTCATGGCAGATATGTCACTCCCCTGCTCTTACCATCTAGTGGCTTCCTATATTCCTTAGAATAAAGCCTTTAGTTGTTTCCATGGCTTCTAAGGCCCTGTCCGACCTGAGCCCCGGCTGCACCCTTGACATTATTTCTCGCCAGTCTCTGTCCTGTTTACTTTGTTCTGGCAACACTGGCCTCCTTGCTGTTTCTCAGAGAACATTCTCATCTGGAATCCTCTTTCATGTTCAGTTTCTTTTTTTTTCCTTTTTGTCTTTTTTCATGTCCGGCAACGGATCGCAACCCTCAGTGTCGCGCCCGTACCGGACCGGGACC
>NW_007734149.1:59011-69325 GCF_000696425.1 Galeopterus variegatus | reverse complement strand
GCCGCCGCGCTCCCAAGCGGCGCACTGTAGCAGTGCGCCACTGGGCCGGCCCCTTTCATGTTCAGTTTCCCATTTCATTGAGGACTTTGCTTAATTATCATGTCTTCAGGTGTCCCCTCTCCCGGCACATCACTCTCCCTCCCCTTACCCTGCTTTATGTTTCTTCATCAAACTTATATTGATCTGATATCCTATCGTGTTTTCATTTATTTTTCTACTGCTTATTGTTTCTCATTGAAAGAAGAATTTTCCCAGTTAAATCCCCAGAAAGGTACCTAGCACATAGTAGGAGCTCAGTAAATATTTGTTAAATCAGTGAACGAGTGTTCAAATACGAGACAGGTATCGTGCCCTGTTTATTCTTGTATTCTTTGAGCCCGGGGATATGCTTAGCAATAGTAATAACAGTAACAGCTAATGCTGATTGAGGCTTGCTATGCTCCAAGTGCTTTGCAAGTATTAATTTATTTAAAAAGCCTTTGAGGTATGTCCTGCTATTATCTCTGTCTGTGCAGATGAGGAAACTGAGGCACAGCAGTTGAGCAGCTAGTCCTAAGTCATGCAGACATTAAATGCAGGATCCAGATTGCCTCAAACTTGGGCATTCTTCCATGCCCTTAACTACCTTGCTGTGTGGTCTTTGCCTCTCATAGGTATTCAATAAATATTTATTGCGCTGAAATGAATAATTAATAAAAGGTCCTATCATTGAAAACAGATGGTAAGAGACTGGAGGAAAATGTGGAGGAGTGCTAATTGTGTTGTGTAAATTAGAAGTAGGCTAGGAATTAGTAAAGGGAATGATCCATGGAAGGTAGAGGCCCATCCCCACCCTCCTCCCAGCCCCTCTCCAAAGGAGAGACAGAACTTACCTGGATTTTAAGAACAAGTCTCTTCTAGTAGGCAGAGAGAAGGAAAGGTGGGTGGCCCAGGGAAAATGAATAATAAATGATAAATCATGTATTTAAAATATTACTTAAAATAGACTTGAAGGTAAGGAAAGGAAGATGGATATTACAGTCACTTTTTTGCATTAAATACACAACTGACATATCTATTAACACTTGAAGATTTATTTTTAAAATACTAGCAGGGGGAAAAGTTTCCTTCTTTAACTTTATAGTAGATAATAATAATAATTAAGGCTAATAGAGATATAAACATTGTGACACTCCAACTTTATATCAATTTGACATCATAAATGAAAGTATAATTTACTTATTCAGAAATCACATTACTTTGTACATTATTACCATGTTCCTGCAAAAGATTCAAGTGAATCACAATTGAACCTTCATATTTCTTAAGAACGATTAGTTTTCCTGAGAAGGGAGAAGAGTTTATTAAGGGGGAATTATTTCAGAACACTTTTGGGAAACATGTAGGATTTTTAGATCCAAAAGGATTAACTAGTCCTATCTTGAATATGAGATGAGGTAGGTTTCTTTTTTTTGTTTCCAGTGCTCACAAGAAGCCAGGGTCTCAGTCTCACTAATTTGCTTTCTTTTTAGCAGATGCCAATGCTAAGATGAGGGTGGCATGATAATATTTGGGGACTTAGTGAATTTCACTGACGAAGGATTCAAGTCTGGTAAATCTAAAAATCGAAATATCGGTTTTGAGTGTGTATTGACTTTTAAGCTGAAGCTTAGCTGATTCAATTCAGAACTTTTAATTGGGGTTTGGGGAGGCCTGGTAACGTACACCCTCTCCCCTAGGTGTGAACTGAGAGGCAAGTAGTGGTGAGCACATCGCCTTGGGCATTGTTGAAAAGGGCTGGAGAATGTACCCTTAGGTCTGCAGCTGAGGAGGCTTGCTAATGCTCCTCCCTGGAATTTGATGGACTTTTACACCCAGTCACTGGCAGAGCAAGACAGCCACAGGCCTCCACATAGAAATAGCCCCCACTTGGCTCAGACCTGACCAAACCCAAGTGTCCTGTGCGAATGCAAGCCTCAAAGAGGAAGAAGAAGGGACTGGACTCAGTTTCTCCTTCAAACTCACTCATTCCATTAAACACCCCTCTTCAGAAGCATGGTCCCTCCTAACATTATCTAACATTATCACCTTTTCTCCAAAGCTGCTCCTCCTCTTCTCCCTATTTCTGTAGTGGACTCACACTCAGTCTTGAGACTCGAGAGTCAGCACTGACTCTTCATTTCTTCTCATCTTCCTTACCTGTCAGGTGCTAAGACCTCAAGTAGGGCTTCTCAAAGAGTGGTCTGTGACCATGTGCATCAGCATCACTGGGGAGCTGTTAACACACATTCCTGGGCTCCCACCCAGACTTACTGAGTCAGAGTCTATTGGTGTGAGCTCAGGAATCTGCATTTTTAAATCACGCTGCTGGTCATTTGAGGCACGCTGACATTACTCAGCCTTTTCTGTAGATCTGACCTCAGTACCATCTCCTGGATGTTTCCCTGCATTTCCGCTGCCTCCATCCCAGGTGCAGACTTAATCATCTCTCCCCCAGGTAGTTGTCCCCTCTGGCCTTGACCTCCTTTGAGCTTTCCCATCCTCTATAACCATATCAGTGAGTTTTGAAATCAGATAACCTGATTTCTAATCTTATTAGCTACTGGTTATTAGCAGGTTCTGCAAACAATGGCTGGGAGAGTTTACATACCTATAAACTTGAGATAACATTTGCCTAGCAAGTATGTAAAATCTTTATTTTCCTTAGAGAGGTCTTTCCTAGCTAAAGTAACTCCCTTCTCCTGTCCACTTTCTATCCAGTCATCTTGCCCTGTCCTTCATGGTATTTAACACAATTTAAATTTATCACATTTATTTTTTAATTTCTTTTAATTATTGTGTCTCTGGTCCCTCACTAAGACATATACTCCATGAGGGTAGTGACTATGTTTTATTCCCTTCCATATCCCTGGTCCTGAGAACAGTGATTGGTACAGTTATTCAACAATTACTGTTGAATGAATGAAAAAAAAAATGAGCGACTGATACTGTGTCTGATGCCCTCAATTCCTTTTCTTACACAGCATCACTACTGTATGAAACCTACCCCTATGTATTCAGTATAAATGAGTTGCATTTATTTGAACATTTAAGAGCCCTTAGTGGGTCAGATGGAATTTGAAGAGGAGGACATAGATTCTGGTTGTTTCACAGTGAAAGAGGCAATTTTGCAGCCCAGTGGTAAATGGCAACCAGCAAGCCAAGGATCCTGACTGTGGTAAGCATTTCACAATATATACATATATTAAATAATAATGTTGTACACCTTAAATTTATATAATTTAATCTGTCAATTATACCCCAATAAAGCTTGAAGGGAACAAAAACCCTTTTGAAAGATTGAAGAATGGGAGGCCTTGCCCTTAGATGAACTGTTGAGGGCTGATGATCCTGAATGAACTCTTCCACAGTGGATCCTTTGGGAGAGAACAGGCTGAGTGATACAAAGTGAATGAAAGTTGGGGTTTTCTGGAAGGGCTGGTGTTCCAGTTGTTTATTGCTACCTGTCATCAAGTACCCACCAGGTGCCAAGATCTCAAGTAGGGATTCTCAAAGAGTGGTCTGCAGTCACTTGGACCAGAATCACCAAGGAGAGTAATCCAAAACTCCATGACTAATATTTCATTATGTGTCACGATTGTGGATCAGGAATTCTGGCACACTTGGTAGGTGGTGGTGTGGACTGAGTTGCTTCAGCTGACACCTGAGCTAGTCCAAAGGGTCCAAGGTGGCTTCACTCACATTTCTGCCACCTTGGCAGGGACAGGTAGAAGGATGGGCTCAGCTGGGTCCCTCTGCCTGGCAGTGTAGTCTTGGGGCTTCTCCATGTGCTCTCTGCAGTGGGGTGATTGTGCTTCTTAATGGTGGCTTAGACCTCAAGAATATTCATCCCAAGAGCCAAGGAATGGAAGCTGCTAGTCTCATGGGGCCTGAGCCAGATACTGGCACAGTGTCATTTTTGCTGTATTCAAAGCTGCCTCAGAGCCTGTTCAGATTCAGAGCAAGGGGACAGAGACCCCATCTCTCCATCAGAGGAGCATCAAAGCCTTTGTGGTCATCTTTAATCTGCCACAATGAGTTACCACCTTTTAGATCAATCTTTTGGCTAAAAAAGATTTAAGGGATCTGAGAGGGAAATATGGGTTATTAAGCAAGAATCCTCCTCCTAGAAGAGCCAGAGAAAGATACATAATGGAAAACCGTGTATGCATTGTATTCATCAGCAAGAATATTTATTGCTCTATTTCCCTGGAAGGATAACTTATACTAGGTGTAGGAAGTCTGTTATTTAAGGAAGAAATTTTAGAGGAGTGTGTTTATTTTCCTCCCTAGGGTTTTTTTTTTTAAGGTGGCTTTCTCCTTGGTGAACGGTTACAGTGAATCAAGTTGATTTTTGCTGGGTGAGCTAATGAGGTGGAAAGGAGACAGCCATTCCATATGCCACGAGCTGTGCATGTTCCTGCCCAAGACAGTCATGCTTGAGGACATGGCAGAGGGGCTAAGGACCCTAGGAGTAAAGAATACTGTGGGGCAGGCTTCAGTTCCATTGGGGATGGCAGTAGAAATTATTGCTGGAGCCACTGGCACTGGATGTGAAAAATGTTAAAAGGGCATGGGGACTTTTATATGGGGGTGGGAAAGTAATGCAATTAAATGTGCCTGTCGATTTTTGCCAAGTTCATGGTACCGTTGCCACCAAGGTGAGTTGACCTAATGTGGACCATAGAACAGCTGAACAGTAGGATGGAAAGGCTGCTGGAAATTTCTACCTTATTGACTTGAGATACCTGCTTCTCTGAGGGAGAAGACATGTAGGTCACAGGAAACTCCAGTTACTTCTTGTGGCTAAAGGACTACAGAATAAGAGGGAGACCGTCATTTTGTATTAGCTGACACATGGCTGGCCAAGAGCAGAGAGGGGGCACAGTGATTTACTTACTGTCTTTCCAGGCCTCGCATTAGGTGCCATGTGTAGGGTCGGGCCTCAGAAAATGCTGAACAGGTTAACTTTGTGTGTGTTACACTTAAGTGTAGAAAAGACAGATTCCTACAGATGTTGCCAGGCAGTATAGTGTGGCAGTTAATGACACAGGCACTGGAGCCAGACTCCTTGTGTTCAAATCTTGGTTCTGCCATTTAATAGCTGTGGAAACTCCTCCACTGTAAAATGGTGATAATAATAGCATTTGCCTTTAGTATAGTTACAAGGATTGAATGCTTTATTGTATACAAAGTGGATATAGTAAGTGCTACAAGAATGATAGCTATTAGCAGTGGCAGTATATCTTTTTTAACAGCCATTCCTAGCATTAGTTCTTGACACAAAGTAGGAACTTAAAAATGTTTGATGAGTGAATTCTGCATGGATTTCACTTAACCTTTGGAGGGTGAATTCAAAGCAGGTACTGCCCACAAAGGTGGTTAAGTGTTTCCAAAACATGCCATACACCTGGGAAATTAATGTGGGTTTTATGACCAAGTGATATACCTTACTGTGCTCAAATTCACTAATTTGGAACTGGTGGCCTTTGAGAAGCTCAGCTCCTCTCAGACCCCTTTAGTAAATCAATGGATTAGTTAGTGCATGAATTGTTTAGGGTGATGGTCTCGCTCTGTGGTTTAGTTCTGTGGCAGGTGGCCTTGTGCTGTCAGGGAGGAAGCACAGGGAGGAAGAAATATCACCAGATAATTGTGAAACTGCAGGCACTTAATGCAGATTAAAAGTTTTGTATGTTGTGTGTGTATGTTTGTTTTACTCTCTAAGGTCACCTTCTGTTTAGATTAGTAAAGGAAAGATAGAAGCCTTTAGATGGTGTCAGATTTGTGCACTACAATTACAGTGCTATTGTATCGGTAGCAGAAGTGGGGAACGTGACACGGGGCAAGGTCATGGTTAGAAAGAAACTTCATGTAGTTCAACGTTTTTGAAAATAATAGTAGCCGAAGCAAGAGTAGCCGTTGTTGGTCACTTTAGCCATGGCCGGGGCAGTAATCTCAGTGCAGTGTTTGGCAGGTATGGTGGCAAATCAGCCAAGGTTCCTTATCAAGGAAGAACATTTGCTGTTGGACTGTGAGATTTCCACATGCAGAAGGGCAAGGGCTTTATTTACCCTTCCACACTGCAAATTGGGTATGTGTGAATGTTATCAGCCAGCTTTTGTCTTTGGGTATAAAGGAATCATAATATGTAGGGGTTTTATTATTATTATTATTATTATTTTTTCCTTTTTGTCTTTTTTACTGACCGGTAATGGGATTGCAACCCTTGGTGTTGTGCCCATACCGGGGACCGGCAACGGGATCGCAACCCTCGGTGTTGCGCCCGCACCGCGCTCAGCCAGTGAGCGGGAACCGGTCTCCACATGGGATCCAAACCCTCGGCGGGAGCGCCACCGCACTCCCAAGCGCGCACTTCCCCAGTGTGCCACCGGGCCGGCCCAATATGTAGGGTTTTAAAAAAAATTTTTAAAGGCATGTGTGTTATATCTCTTGAGTATTTCTTAGAGAAACTACTGATCAAGGCTTGCAAATGGTTTTTCTAAAACCACTAAGTGTCAAGGCCTTGATTTCTGGCCAGGGAATGTTTACTGATACAGCCCACATTAGCCACGGGGTCCTGTCTCACCATCTCCATCTTTTCTTGAGACTTCAGTCTGAGGAAACAAAAGCATCTCTTTGAAGAAAGCACATAGCATATCACAGCTTCTACCGGGAAATCAGGGGCGGCTAAGAGGTGAGCCGAAGATAACTACATTTCTCTCTAAACCTTTCTGCCTGTATATTAAATCTGTCTGTGGACAATGCTTCATTTTTTAAAGCACTGTCCCAACAAGAGTCCCTCCAGCCCAGTGCCTCTGTTACTACTGTAGCTGATGGTCTGTCCGACATCTGAAGCTTCTAGCCAGCTTATGGAGTCTCTCTCTTTATGTTTCTCCCTTTAACTGTACCCCCAAATACCCAGCACTTCTTTTGCAACAAACTTCTATAGTAAAGATCAACTGATCTCAAAGTTAACTCTTGTAATGGAGTAATGGGCGGTTGGAAAGCAGAACTGTGGACCATACATCAGGGAGAGGAATTCGAGTGATTTTTTTAAGAAGCAGGGGAACGTTTCTCAATGTGAAAAGGTTGTGAATCGCATCTGGGGTGTTAATGAAGCATGCATAGGTGTTGACTTTTCCAAGACCTGCTGGAAGCATGCCCACTTACATCATGTAGTAAAACATTCACTGCCTGCCTTATTTGGTGGCCTGCAGCTCATTCATTATGAGTTACTTTCGTTTGTTGGTTGTTTTGTTCGTTTCTTTTCCTTGGACATTATTTCCAGCGTTCATAAATGGCATTAACATTATTTGCCACGATGACAATTTAACTTGAGCATGTCTTGCCATATTTGACAGAGGAGTGTTCATTCCCCCCCTTGACTGAGGTCTCTGCTTAAATGTCACCTTTCTGGGACACCTTCTTCTCAAAGTTTCCTCTCCTGTCACTCTTTATACCCTTATTATCTTTCTTCATAGGCCTTATCTGTACCTACATTGCACTGTATTTGTTTATTTATTATATGTGTTCCTCTGCTAGAGTATAATCTCCGTGAGGGCAGGGACTTTGATATGTTTGCTCACTTAGAATAGGGGTTGGGAAGCTATGACCCACAGGACAAATCTGGCCCATGGCTTGTCTTTGTACTAAGGATGATTTTTACATTTTTAAAAGGTTAAGAAAGTGGTAAAAAAAAAAAAAAAAAAAAAACTAGAAGGAATGCTCTGTGACAAATACTATATGTAGCTCACAAATCCTAAAATATTTGCTATTCGCCCCTTTATAGAAAACATCTGCTGACCCTTGACCTAGAACATACCTGGCTGTTGAGCAGGTTCTCACCAGTAATTTGTTGAATGAATAAATGCAACTCTGGTCACTCCATTTTGGATTCTTCGAGGGTTATTTTTCATTTCATAGGCTCGTGCTCCACCTAGAATGATGCCTCACAAACATTTGATGTTCAATAAAGTTTCTTTTTTCTTCCATCTCTTTAAAATTTATTTTTAATTGTGTGTATTTGTAGNGAAAGATAGAAGCCTTTAGATGGTGTCAGATTTGTGCACTACAATTACAGTGCTATTGTATTGGTAGCAGAAGTGGGGAATGTGAGACGGGGCAAGGTCATGGTTAGAAAGAAACTTCATGTAGTTCAACATTTTTGAAAATAATAGTAGCTGAAGCAAGAGTAGCCGTTGTTGGTCACTTTAGCCATGGCCGGGGCAGTAATCTCAGTGCAGTGTTTGGCAGGTATGGTGGCAAATCACCCAAGGTTCCTTATCAAGGAAGAGCATTTGCTGTTGGACTGTGAGATTTCCACATGCAGAAGGGCAAGGGCTTTATTTACCCTTCCATACTGCCAAATTGGGTATGTGTGAATGTTATCAGCCAGCTTTGTCTTTGGGTATAAAGGAATCATAATATGTAGGGGTTTTAATTTATTTTTTAAAGGCATGTGTGTTATATCTCGAGTATTTCTTAGAGAGACTACTGACCTAGGCTTACAAATGGTTTTTCTAAAACCACTAAGTGGCAAGGCCTTGATTTCTGGCCAGGGAATATTTACTGATACAGCCCATGTTAGCCGCGGGGTCCTCCTGTCTCACCATCTCCATCTTTTCTTGAGACTTCAGCCTGAGGAAACAAAAGCATCTCTTTGAAGAAAGCACATAGCATATCACAGCTTCTACCGGGAAATCAGGGGAGGCTGAGAGGTGAGCCGAAGATAACTACATTTCTCTCTAAACCTTTCTGCCTGTATATTAAATCTGTCTGAGGACAGTGCTTCATTTTTTGTGGTGGACCCAACAAGAGTCCCTCCAGCCCAGTGCCTCTGTTACTACTGTAGCTGATGGTCTGTCCGACCTCTGAAGCTTCTAGCCAGCTTATGGAGTCCCTCTCTTTACATTTCTCCCTATAACTGTACCCCCCGAATACCCAGCACTTCTTTTGCAACAAACTTCTATAGTAAAGATCAACTGATCTCAAAGTTAACTCTTGTAATGGAGTAATGGGCGGTTGGAAAGCAGAACTGTGGACCATACATCAGGGAGAGGAATTCGAGTGATTTTTTTAAGAAGCAGGGGAACGTTTCTCAATGTGAAAAGGTTGTGAATCGCATCTGGGGTGTTAATGAAGCATGCATAGGTGTTGACTTTTCCAAGACCTGCTGGAAGCATGCCCACTTACATCATGTAGTAAAACATTCACTGCCTGCCTTATTTGGTGGCCTGCAGCTCATTCATTATGAGTTACTTTCGTTTGTTGGTTGTTTTGTTCGTTTCTTTTCCTTGGACATTATTTCCAGCGTTCATAAATGGCATTAACATTATTTGCCACGATGACAATTTAACTTGAGCATGTCTTGCCATATTTGACAGAGGAGTGTTCATTCCCCCCCTTGACTGAGGTCTCTGCTTAAATGTCACCTTTCTGGGACACCTTCTTCTCAAAGTTTCCTCTCCTGTCACTCTTTATACCCTTATTATCTTTCTTCATAGGCCTTATCTGTACCTACATTGCACTGTATTTGTTTATTTATTATATGTGTTCCTCTGCTAGAGTATAATCTCCGTGAGGGCAAGGACTTTGATATGTTTGCTCACTGCTGTATTCCTGTCACTTAGAATAGGGGTTGGGAAGCTATGACCCACAGGACAAATCTGGCCCATGGCTTGTCTTTGTACTAAGGATGATTTTTACATTTTTAAAAGGTTAAAGTGGTTAAAAAAAAAAAAACTAGAAGGAATGCTCTGTGACAAATACTATATGTAGCTCACAAATCCTAAAATATTTNTCCAGCTCCATCCATGGTACTGCAAATGACAGGATTTTATTTATTTTTTATACTTGAATGGTATTCCATTGTGTATATGTATCACATTTGTTAAATCCATTTATCCTTTGATGGACATTTAGGTTGATTCCATCTCTTGCTATTGTGAATGTACTGCAATGAACATAGGATACAAATATCTCTTCAGTATACTGATTTCCTTTCCTTTGGATATATAACCAGTAGTGAGATTGCTGAATCGTATGGCAGTTCTACTTTTAGGTTTTTCATATTGGTTATATTAATTTACATTTCCACAAACAATGTAGGAGAGTTCCTTTTTTTCTCTGCATCCTCTCCAGCGTTTGTTATTTTCTATCTTTTTGATAATAGCTGTTCTAACCGGAGTGATATTTCATTGTGGTTTTAATTTGCATTTCCCTGATGATTACTGATACTGAGAATTTTTCATATACTCATTAGCCATTTGTATATCTTCTTCTGAGAAATGTCTATTT
>NW_007734149.1:57322-57828 GCF_000696425.1 Galeopterus variegatus | reverse complement strand
GCAGTCATGTCAACTGCAAGTAGAGATAGTCTGACTTACTTCTTTCTAATTTAGATGCCCTTTATTTGTTTCTCTTGCCTTACTTCTCTGGCTAGAACTTCCAGTGCTACATTGAATAAGAGTGGGGAATGTGGGCATCCTTGTCTTTTTCCAGATCTTAGAGGAAAAGCCTTCAATTTTTGTCCTTTATGATATTAGCTGTGGGTTTGTCACATATGGCCTTTATTGTATTGAGGTACATTACTTCTGTACCTAACTTGTTGAGTGTTTTTATCATGGAGTGTCTGATGTTATGAAATGCTTTTATGCATCTATTGAAATGATCATGATTTTTCATTCTGTTGATGTGTTGTATCACATTTTATTTGCATATATCGAACCATTCTTGCATTCCTAGGATGAATCCCACTTGATCATGGTGAATGATCTTTTTAATGCATTTTTTGATTCTGTTCATTTACATTTTGTTGCGGATTTTTGCACCTGTGTTGATCAGGGATATTTGT
>NW_007734149.1:53349-55741 GCF_000696425.1 Galeopterus variegatus | reverse complement strand
TTCTCATGCCACCAACCAGATGAAATAAGGGGCCTGATAGCGGGAGCTGCAGGGGACAATGTACCTTTTTGTTTATTCTCTGTAGTTTCTTATTCTGAGACACCTCATGAGATTTAAAAAGTGAAATCCACAGACCTTGATGTAGTGGGTTTCTTGGTAATAATATTGCATATTATGAGAAAATGCACTGTAATTTAGGCACGGTTCTTCTGACATAAAATGAAAGAGCAATTTGGTAGGTGTGCTTAAAACATCACAAATAATTTTAAAGAGAGATATGTGAAGATGACAAATAAAATGGCAGCCCTGAAATGAAGTTTACTACAGTAAAAATGCTGCTGAATGTCTGAGTCTGGCTTTTGATCCTTAGGAAGTAAAAGAGAAGGCATAGCTGCTGAAGCTACAAGGAGACTGAATTGAGAAGTTGTATAGATTTTTTTTTTTCATTGTATCTAAGCATTCTTACACACAGCAACCTAATTATGTCACCTGCAAGTCATACAACTTTGTACCTATGCAAGACTGCCACACAGCATCTGGAGTTTGTAGTGAAATTTCTCACACAAAATTTTCTTTCTCTCTGCTGCACGTGAGCAGCTAACTTGACTCCTTTACCTTAGATACAGAAATCATAATTTTACAATTTTGATTTTTATTTATTCATTGTATTTTTTTATTTATCATGCCTTCCAGAAGCCAGCTGGCAAGAANTTTATTCATCCATTCATTGAATATTTGAACACTGATTCTGTATCAGGTACTGTTCTTATTTTGGGGAAACAAAGTCTTTGCCCTCTGGAAGCTTTTGATGCTAGTGAGGGGAGGCAGACACTGAACAAACAGAAAAAAGTAAACATCACGTGATGATGAGTACCAAGGAGAAAAATAGGGTAGAGGCAAGGAATTGGGGGAGCAGGGTGGGTGGTGGGAGGTAGCTGTTTCAAATAAGGTCATCAGGGAAGGCCGTTTGGATAAAGACCTGAGGATAACTGGGGGCAGCGTGTTTCAGGTGGAGGGCACGGCAGGTGCACAGGCCTTGAGGGAGAAGAGAAAGGCATAGGTGGTAAGGACAGAGAGTTAAGTGGAGCAAAAACAGCACTTCCCACCCCCAGAAATGTAGGCAGGCCATTGTGAAGATTTTGGCTTCTACCCTGAGTAAGATGCAAGATATTAGAGGGTTTCGAGTAGGGGGAGACATTATGTGACTTAGACTTTGAAAGAATCGCTCTGGTTGCTGTGTTGATATGGAGGAGGGCAAGATCAGAAGCAGGGAGACTAGTTAGGACGCTACTGAAATAATCCCGGCAGGAAATGAGGGTGCTGTGGACAGGGTGATACAGTAGAGGTAGCCAGAATGGAGTAGACTCTGAAAATGTTGTGAAATAGAGCCAATGCCATTTTGTTGAGATGGAATGTGGATTGTTAGAGAGAGGATCAAGGAGGACACCAATATTTTTGGCCTGAGCAACCAGAAAGAAGGGGTTGGTATTTCTGAGATGAGGAGGTGTGTAGGAGGAACAGGTGTGGGGGTGACAGTGGAAATTGGAGTTTGATTTGGGGTATGTTGAGCTGAAATTCCTATTAGCTACTCGAATGAAGATGTCAGGAAGGATACAGGTAAAGACCAGGTAGAAGGATTCAGAAGAACATGGTGATATGATGATGATAGGAACAGCGATTAGGGTGGTGTGTCTACTGTTTGGGTTGTGTGAGCACAGTAAATGACATCCTTTCCCATATCTGAATTTACAACAACACAAAAGTTATACAGGTGGAGACTTCACATTTCAGCTTTACTGTTGCTAATAACAGGATTAGAGATTGTGGCTTTGGGTCTCTGGCAAAGTGGACTTGGTCATACTTTACTCTCAAATCAGATTGGCTACCCGACATGGCCAAGCCAGATATTTTCAGGCTGTCCCCAGGAGTAGTGGGTCCCTTACCGCATGGAACTGAGCAGATCAGAATGTCAGCCTCTGCTCAGGTAGGCAGATCCTAAAAGAGCCTACCAGAGATTGAGCTTTGAATGCCTGGTTCCTTTTCTCTCAACTTGCCAGTCAGCCCATTATGTAAGGCAGTTGTCCTGCTCTAAAGAGGGGTCCTGAGGTTTGGGGAGAGAAGCCAGGGAGGGCATCACCCCTGGCTAGTGGAATATGATGAGTTGGGAATACGTGTCCACCCACCCCATGTAACTGAGTGTTAAATGCTTTATGCTAATTGTTTCATTTAATGTTTACATTTTTATCAGAATTTTACACTAGAGGCAACTGAAGCTTAAACATGCCAATTTACCTAAGCTCATATAGCCTGGAGTTTGTAGTGAAATTTCTTTTTCTTTTTTTTTTTTTTACAATTTCTTTTTTTTTTTTTTAATTTTTATTTTTTTTCTCTC
>NW_007734149.1:48449-51975 GCF_000696425.1 Galeopterus variegatus | reverse complement strand
CTGTCCTGAGGTCCTCCTAGTTGGATTTCTTCCTTTATTAAAAGCCTCTTGATATAGACCCGTAGCCTGGGCCACTGGCCATGTCCTTCCATCCAGCAGTCATGTTTGCACTGATGAATTTCTACTTATTCCCTCTCACATCCCTTAGGTTATAAACTGTTTGAGAACAGGGATAGACACGGCTCTGTGTCCCCAGTAGAATCCAAGATAAAGCCTTGCTCAGCAGAGCAGAAACGGGCATTGAATTAACCCAAGGGCCTCACAGACAGGGGAAGACTTTCCCTTCCAAGGTTGCATTTTCATTCTTATGAGCAGGTTTATTGAAGAGCAAAGAGGCAGCTCAGTGAGCCTCTCCTTTTTACTTCCTCCCATCCCAAAGTATGTTCTTTAAGGTAAGGTTAGTACTGGATAAACAAAAATAAAATTCAGTGACTGACTGGGAACACTCCAGTGAAGGTGTCAGGCCCCAGAAAGCCATAAAACTTTGTACCAGGAGGTAAGTGAGGGTGGCTTAGGGTTAGGACAGCAAGTTTAGAGGCTAAAGGATAAGAAAACATTATAGGTGTAAAGTGTCTGTTTCCTAGTAGGCACCCCAAAGTAGCTGTTATTAGACTCTGGTGGCTAAAGGACTGAGTCCTGTTTCTCCCCCACACTGGCTGTCTGATGTTGAACTCTGAACTCAGAGCCTCAAAATTCTCATCTGTGAACCCATAGATGATATTTTCAAATTAATTGCATTATTTAGCTGCATAAGGAATGGTTTCTGGCACTTAGTGTGGTAGGCAGAATAATGGGCCCCCAAAGAGATCCACATTGTACTCCCTGGAACCTGCAAGTATGTTACTTTACATGGTGAAAGGGACTTTGCAGGTGTGGTTAAAGATCCTAAGATAGGGAAATGATCCTGGATTATCCAGGTAGGCCCACTATAATCACAAGGGTTCTTCCAAGTGAAAGGAGGAAGCAGGGTCACAATGGAAGCAGAAGTCGGTGTGATGTGATTGCTGGCTTGGAAGATGGAAGGGGCCACAAACCAAGCAATGTGGGCAACTTGTAATAGCTGGGAAAGCAAGGAAATGCTTTCGCCCTTAGAACCTCCAGAAGGATGCAGCTCTGCTGACACTTTGATTTTAGCCCAGTTAAGCCCATTTTAAAGTTGGGACATCCAGAGTTGTCAGCTATTATTTTAAGCCATCAAATTTGTTGTGATTTGGTACAGCACTAATAGGAAATGAATACAGTAAATATTAAAAAATGATCTGTATTGTTGTTATTTTTTTGAATAACTTAGAGCAGTGACTTAGCCTCTTGAGGCTTCAGCTTCCTCACTGGTCCTTGGACATAATCACTGCACACACTACTGGGTCCTTCTTCTGAGTTATGGATTTCTTTAGTAAAGCCTACGGACCTGTCTCAAGATTATGTTTTTAAGTCATAAAATAAAATCAGTAATATGACAAAGGAAACAGATGATATTGAAATAGAATTATTAATATTTAACAAAGCAAGTGCATGATAGAATAATATTTGTACTTTATTAACACATTAAAAAAGATCTTGTGCAGGCCTAATAACTACCATAATTTTGAAGTAGCGATAAGCACCAGTGGCATTGCAACACATTTGCAATAGCTGAAATGTGTGATGAAAATATCTGTGATTTCTTTAGGTGACAAAGTCACAGGTACTGCTAATACTATTGTGTTTCATTGCCTGTATTCATCATTGAAGGAAATGCTAGATTTCAGTTAGAGGTTGGTGGAATAGAGATGTAACTTTTTCCCCATTCAAGTTCGGTACTCCCCTATCCCCAAATTCTGCCTGTGGGGCCTAAGGACCTCAGGTATAAATTCCCGGGAGTGGCATTGTGAAAAGGCCACAGAGAAGCATGGTGAAACCTCAACATCTTAATACTTATTTTGAGTCAGTGTTTGTATTCTGTAAATCCCTAGGGACTGAAGGGGCACTAGGTCTGTTAGGAAGAGCAAATGACTGCGCCGATTTATTTGGGGAAAGGCCAAAGCCATTCTTGTAAACCCAACTGAGTTTTTATGGGCCTCATGGTTTGGTGCATTATTTGTAAAGCCAAGTTACCAGGAGAGAGGAGCTAGCAAATAAACAATTTTAGAGTAGGATAGGGTGGTAGAATAAAACTAATTCCACATTAGCAAAGCATTAAAACACAACAAAAGAAATGGTATTATAAGCATTTTAGTGAAATTGCCTCTTGGGGGTAGTTTTGGGTAATAACCATAGTTGGGAAACATTTCTTGACCAAGAATGCATAAGAAGGTCCAATAAGTTGTGCTGACCATTGTCATTGAGTAGGACACACAACTGAGGTTCAATCAGAGTTCATAAAAGAGTAGCTTACTAGATAGTGTAAATAGCTCATCTGGTGAGCATTTTAGGCTTAAATCTAGTACATTGCTTTGCACGTAGTAGGCATCCAAAAGTTTGTTAGATTGTGATGACTCAGTAACATTTTATATCCTATTTACTATATGGATTACATTTTTTTTTTTTTGGAAAAAAGTCAATTTGTTTTCACTGGCTAATTTAGAAAGACAGCTATGGCAGCCATACGTAAACAAGTAGTTTTTCAAAGCTGTCCACACCTGCCATATAAAAAAGCAAGCATAATACATTTTTATTTTGTTAACATGAGGCTCAATAGGACTGCAGTATTAATGCCAGTAGAGATTTTATACAGGCAGTTTCCATTACAGAATTACCGGAGAAACATTTGCAAATACCTTTTTAAGTGATGGATTTGACAGCACTGTCTTTAAATAGAAGACAGAGAGCTGTTAGGTACTTACCATAGTTTAAACATGTCAATATTTTTTCATTTTTCTTTTGAGTAAAAAGTTACATAGGGGTAAAACATCTGAATGAAGTGTAATTATTTGAAATGTGCCCTTCCTGGCTTCATTCTTTGTGGCAAAGTTGAAAATTCAGGGTGGCAGTGATGTTTATTGCCAGGGATGGTGCCTTAAAAAGAACTCACATAATTCACAGTGCACATTGTTCAGGATCCCGTTTTCTCCTTTAAAAAAAAAGCAGGGGGTTGTCTTCATGGTTTATAAATCTACAGCCATCATATCTTATTGTTGCTTTGATGCTGTGTTTATATAATAAGCATTATCTCCAATAGCTCTGAGTTTGCCCCTAAACTAACAGCATGGTATATTTTGGCAGTGGTTCAAAAGTTATTGATTTTTGGCCATGTTTTTCAGCATCAGTGAAAGTATGGATGACATTATTATAGAATTTGTAAAAGATTTTAACTAGTAAGTATTGGCTCTTAAAACAACAGCACCATAGTGAGTAAAATTATTTACAGATTCAGTTTTCACAGTACTAACAAAGTCCTTGTATACCACCTAAATTGGTACCATCATACAATATAGGATAAACACAGTTAATAATTCCTTTGGCGCACCAACTTTGAAATGAAATTCTTCACATTTTTTTAATTGGGGAAAATTTACATTGTTTCTAATTTTGTGCATAATGTGAGACT
>NW_007734149.1:31349-48337 GCF_000696425.1 Galeopterus variegatus | reverse complement strand
AAACACAGTTAATAATTCCTTTGGCGCACCAACTTTGAAATGAAATTCTTCACATTTTTTTAATTGGGGAAAATTTACATTGTTTCTAATTTTGTGCATAATGTGAGACTTTTTTTTTATAATGTGAGACTTTATTGCTATTTCATTTACTTATTTATTTGACAAGTAAAAGTAATTGTGGGTACTTCACAAAGTTTGTGGAAAAATAGAATTAAAAGATTATATGAATCTTTCCATGAACTTTTTGAGATACCCTCATATTTATGTTGTAAAACATGATATTTTGGTAAATCTGGCTAAATCAAGCTATTTAACATACGAATTACTTTATATACTTACCATTACCAAAATCTTTGCTCTTAGCAATTTTGAACTATGTAATATAATGTTACTAACTGTGGCCACCGTGCTGTACAATAGATCACTTGAACTTATTCTTTCAGTCTAATTGAAATTTTGTGTCCCGTGACCAAAATCTCTCCAAACCTTTCACACAGCTCCCCGCACCCTGGTAACCTCCATTTTGCTCTGTTTCTATGAATCTCACTTTTATAGGTACCACATACAAGCGTACTTCAGAAAGTTGATAGAAAGACTCACATTTTTAAAATACAATTTTCTGCAAATTTTCTGAAGTACCCTCCTAAGAGGGATCATATGGTATTTGTCTTTCAGTGCCTGACTTATTCTGCATAACATAATGTCCTCTAGGTTCATTCATGTTGTCACAAATGACAGGATTTCTTTCTTTTTTAAGACTGAATAGTATTCCATTGTGTATATATACACCACATTTTTTTTTTTCGTTTTACAAATTTTATCCTGTTTATAGGATCAGCAAATTTTAGCTATCATGTTTCATGGAGCTTTTGATTAGTATTTGGGACCACTTACAAATTTAGTTAATTGAACTCAAACATTTCACCTTGTATCTATAAATTTAATATATTTGATTTGTCTCAAACACTACAATTATCAATTTTTATAAACAAAATCACAGGCTTTTAATTATTTTTTATAAATCTAAAAAAACCTAATATATTTATCAATATGGTGAAACTTAATTTCTACGAAGAGTAAGATGCCAACTAAACACCAGTCTAAATAAATTATTCAATTATATATTTGAAATTGTGTTTATAATTATTTTAATAGATGAAATGTACTTAAATGAGACATGAATATAAAACCAATGTGCAAACAAACATTACTACTAAGGTTTTGATTTTTCTACACTTTTCTATACAAATTTAAAATCTTTCTGGGGTTGAAAATGTTTACCATTTAGGAAACAACTATGTTTTTCCAAACAATTTTGAGAGATTACCTTCCAACTGGTTGAAATTGCATGACAACAGAGATTGTGGCTAAGTCTTATTGATACTGAGAGCATATATGACTGTGATTTTCAAAAAATTTTTATTATTTAAAGTATTATTAGCATATTCATTATTATAAATTGTGATTTTTCTTTATGCCCTTTACCTGACTTATCACTCCCCAAACTCCCATCCCTAATCTTCAGTGTCCTTAAGTTTGTTCTCTCCTGTTGAAAGTTCAATGTATTGTTTTGGTCCCTTCCCTCTTTCTCTGCCCCCGTCCCTCCTTCCCTCCCTCCTATGAGAGCATGCAGTATTTCTCTTTCCTTGTCTGGCTTATTTCACATAACATAATTTTCTCCAGACTCATCCATGTTGCTGCAAATGGCAGAATTTCATTCTTTTTAAAATGGCTGAGTGGTATTCCATTGTGTAAATGTACCCATTTTCCTTATCCAGTCATCTGTTGATGGACAGTTAGGTTGGTTCCATATTTTGGCTACTGTAAATAGACCTGTGATGAACATGGGAGTGCAGGTATCCCTTCAATATGATGATTTCCATTCTTTTGGGTATATGCCCAGTACTGAGATTGTTGGATCATATCTGTTCTATCTGTAGTTGTTTGAGGAACCTCCATATTGTTTCCCATAATGGCTGTGCTATTTTAAAGTCCCAGCAACAGTGTAGAAGAGTTCCCCTTTCCCTGCATCCTCACCAGCATTTGTTATTCTTGGTCTTTTTAATAATGACCAGTCTAACTGGGGTGAGATGATATCTCCATGTGGTTTTGATTTGCGTTTCTCTGATGACTAGTGATGCTAAGCATTTTTTCATGTACCTGTTGGCCATTTGTATGTCTTCCTTTGAAAAATATCTATTCATCTCCTCTGCCAATTTTTAAATTGGATTACTTTTTTTTAACTGTATAGTTGTTTGAGTTCTTTGTGTGTTCTGGATATTAATCTTTTGTCGGATGTATAGTTTGCAAATATTTTCTTCCATTCCGTAGGTTGTCTTTCCACTCTGTTGATTGTTCCCTTTGATGTGCAGAAGATTTTTAGTTTGATATAATCCCATTTGTTTATTTTTTCTTCTGTTGCTTGTACTTTTGGGGTCTTATTCATACAGTCTTTGCCAGTCCTACTTCCTGGAGTGTTTTCCCTATGTTTTCCTTTAGTAATTTTATGGTTTTGGGTCTTGTATTTAAGTCTTTAATCCATTTTGAGTTGATTTTGGTGTGTGGTAAGCGGTACAGGTCCAGTTTCATTCTTCAGCATACGGATGTCTAATTTTCCCAGCACCATTTATTGAAGAGGAAGTCTTTTCCCCAATGTATGTTCTTGTTGCCTTTGTCAAAGATTATTTCACTGTAAGTACGTGGGTTGATTTCTAGGTACTCTATTCTGTTCAGTTAGTCTGAATGTTTGTTTTTGTGCCAGTACCGTGCTGTTTTGGTTACAATAGTTTTGTAATATAACTTGAAGTTGGACAGTGTTATGCCTCAGGCTTTTTTTTTTTTTTCTCAGGATTGCTTTGGCTATTCAGAGTCTTGGTATTTTGATGGGGATTGCAATGAATCTGTAGATTGCTTTGGACATCTCATGATGTTAATTCTTCCTATCCAAGAGTGTGGTTTGTCTTTCTACCTTTTTTAGTCTGTAATTTCTTTCAGTAGTGTTTTGTAGTTCTCATTGTAGAGATCTTTCACCTCCTTGGCTAAATTGATTCCTAGGTATTTTATTTTATTTATTTATTATTAATTTTTTTTCCTTTTTGTCTTTTTTCATGACCGGCAACGGATTGCAACCCTCAGTGTCACGCCCGTACCGGACCGGGACCGGCAACGGGATCGCAACCCTCGGCGATGCAACCGCCCCTCGCTCAGCCAGTGAGCGGCTGGTCTGTATGTGGGATCGAAACCCTCGGCGGGATCGCCGCCGCGCTTCCCAAGCGGCGCACTGTAGCAGTGCGCCACCGGGCCGGCCAGTATTTTATTTTTTTGGTGACTATTGTAAGTGGTCTTGCTTTCTTGATTTCTTTTTCTGCTAGTTTGTTACTGCAGTATAAATATGCTACCAATTTTGGGGTGTTGATTTTGTATTCTGCAACATTACTGAAATTGTGTTAATTTGCTGTAAGAGTTTTTTAGTAGAGTCTATAGTTTTTCTCTATATAAGATCATGTCATCTGCAAACAAGGACAGTTGAACTTCATCTTTTCCAATCTGTATGCCCTTTATTTCTTTCTCTTCCTGATTTCTCTGGCCAGTACTTCCAATACGAGGCAAGACGGGCATCCTTGTCTTGTTCTGTTGTTAAGGGAAAAGCTTTCAGCCTTTTTCCGTTCAGGATGATATCGGTCATTGGTTTGTCAGAAATGGCTTTTATTGTGTTGAGATAATTTCCTTCTATACCTAATTTGCTGAGAGTCTTTATCATGAAGGGATGTTGAATTTTGTCAAATGTTTTCTCTGCATTTATTGAGATAGTTATGTTTTTCATTCTTGATTTTGTTGATGTGGTGAATCACATTTATTGACTTATGTATGCTGTACCAACCTTGTAACACTGGGATGAATCCCACTTGATCATGGTGTATAATTTTTTTGATGTGTTACTGTATTCTGGTTGCTAATATTTTGTTGAGGATTTTTGCTTCTATGTTCATCAGATATTGGCCTGTACTTATTTTGTTGTATCTTTATCAGCTTTTGGTATCAGGAGGATTCTGGCCTCATAGAATGAGTTTGGGAGAATGGCTTCTGTTTCAATTTTTTGGAAAAGTCTGAAGAGAAGTGGTATTAATTCTTCTTTAAAGGTTTGATAGAATTCAGGTGTAAAGCCATTTGGTCCTGGGATTTTCTTTGTTGGAAGATTGATGATTATTGCTTCAATCGTGTTGCTTATTATTGGTCTGTTCACTTTCTCTATTTTTTCTTGGTTCAGTCTTGTTAGTTTGCATGTGTCCAGAAATTTATCCATTTCCTCCAGGTTTTCATATTTGTTGGCATACAGTTTTTTATAGTAATCTCTAATGATTCTTTGTTTTTCTGTGGTATCAGTTGTAATGTCTCCCTTTTCATTTCTGATTTTTGTTATTTGGTTCTTCTCTCTTCTTCTTCTTCTTTTTTTTTGTTAACCTAGCTAATGTTTTCTCTACTTCATTTATCCTCTCAAAAAACCAACTTTTTGTTTTATTGATCTTTTGTATCATTTTTTGGGTCTCTATTTCATTTAGTTCTGCCCTGATCTTAATTATTTCTTTCCATCTACTACTTTTAGGATTGGGTTATTGTTGTTTTTCTAGTTCTTTGAGGTGTAATGTTAGGTCATTTATTTGAAGTCTTTCTATTCTTTTGATGTAAGCATTTATTGCAATAAACTTTCTTTTTAGTAATGCCTTTGCAGTATCCCACAGGGTTTACTATAATGTATCTTTATTTTTGTTAGGTTGAATACATTTTTTGATTTCCTGTTTAATTTCCTCTTGGACTCATGTGTCATCCAGTAGTATGTTTAGTTTCCATGCACTTGAATACTATTCAAAATTTTGATTGTTATCAATTTCCAGTTTTAATCCATTGTGGTCTGAATACGATACTTGGAATGACTTCAGTTTTTTAAAAATTTGTTGACACTTGATTTGTGACCTAACATGTGGTCTGTCCTGGAGAATATTCCATGTGCTGATGAGAAGAATGTGTATTCTGTAGTTGTTGGATGAAATGGTCTGTAGGTATCTGCCAGGTCCAATTGGTCTAAGTTTAAATCCTGTGTTTCTTTATTGATTTGTTTTCTGGATGGTCTGTCCAATGCCGAGAGAGGGGTGTTCTGGTCACCCACCATTACTGTATTAGTGTCTATCTCTTTTTTTTAGGTTAAGAATGTTTGCTTTACATATTCTGCGTGCTCCAGTTTTGGGTGCATACATATTTATGACTGTTTTGTTTTCTAACTGGATAGATCCCTTTATCATTATGTAATGGCTTTCTTTGTATCATTTTATGGTTTTGGCTTGAAGCCTATTTTATCTGATATAAGAATAGCTATCCAGGTCATTGTTGGTTTCCATTTGCATGGTATCTCTTTTTCCATCCCTTCACTTTTAGTCTATGTGTGTCTTTATAGGTGAGGTGGGTCTTGAAGACAGCATACAGTTGTGTCTAGCTTTTAATCCAATCAGTCAGTCTGTGTCTTTTGAATGGGGAAGTTTAATCCATTTATATTTAGGGTTGTTATTGACAAGTATTGCTTCACTCCTGTAAATTATATTGCTTTTTGTTTAGATGTTTTAAATATCATTTGTTCCTTTCTTCCCCTTTTATTTTTCATCTTCAGTATTGGATTTTTGAGGTGACATGATTTATCTTCTCTTTCTTGTTTACATTTTGGTCTTAATGGCAGGTTTTGCTCTTTTTTGTAAATTCATGATAGAGATTATCATTTTTCAGATTCTGGGTGCAGGATTCCTTTGAGTATTTCTTGCAGGGCTGGTTGTGTGGTAGTGAACTCTCATAATTTTTGTTTGTCTGGGAAATATGCTTTTCTCCCTCATTTCTGAAGGATAACCTTGCTACGTATAGAATTTGTGGCTGGCAATGTCTTTCTTTTAGTATTTTGAATATATCATTGCATTTTCTTCTGGCTTGTAGGGTTTTAGTTGAGAAGTCTGGTGTTAGTCTGATGGGGGCTCCCTTAAAGTTGACTTGGTTCTTTTCTCTTACGGTTTTAGAATTCTCTCTTTGTCTTTGAGTTTCGCCAATTTGAGTATAATGTTTCTTAGAGAGGATCTTTTTGGATTGAATCTGTGTGGGGATCTTTGGGATTCCTGGATCTGAAGGTCTGCATCTCTCCCTATACCTGGGAAGTTTTCTATTATTATTTCCTTGAGTAGTTTTTCAGTGCCTTTTCCTTTCTCCTCCCCTTCTAGAATACCCATGATTCAGATGTTTGTGGACTTGAAGTTGTTTGCTAGCTCTCTTAGATTTTCTTCAGTTCTTTAAATTCTTTTGTCCTTTTCTTTTTTTTTCTTTGTTTGCCTGAGTTATTTCAAAAGGACCATCTTCAAGGTCTGAAATTATTTGTCCTGCTTGTTCTAGCCAGCTGTTGAAGCTTTATGTTCTGTTTTCTTTTTTATTTCATTGAGTGAATCCTTCAGTTTTAGGAGTTCTGTTACATTGTTTTTAAGGTATTAATCTCTTTGTAAATTTCTTCCTTTATATTCTGGATATTCTTTCTTGTTTCATTGTGTTCTCTAATTCTTATCTCTTTGAGTATTCTTAAGATAAGTACTTGGAATTCCTTTTCAGACATCTTGAGGGTTTCTTGCTCTATGGGGTATGGTACTTGAGAATTACCATATTCCTTTGGTGGTGTCATATCTTCTTGTTTATTTGTAGTTCTAGTATTTTTTTGTTGCTGTTTGGTCATCTGGTAGGACACTTGTTTCTTCTGTTACTCTGGAGTGGGCTATGAGGGGAAAGACTTCCTCCTCTTTTTGTAGGCTCTGCTGATAACTCTTCTTGTATCAGTGCAATTGAGGGTGTTGGAGGCTGCCTTGGGTTCTGTTTAGTTGGTGAGCAGGCCTCTTTGGGACTTGGGTGTAGGCTGGTGGCAGGGTTGATGCACAGTCTGGTACTAACCTGAGAGCCTGCTGAGTCAGTGGGTCTGCCTCTCCCTACACCACATTTTCTTTATCCATTCATCCATTGATGGAAACTTAGGTTGATTCTGCACCTTGGCTATTGTGAATAATGCTGTAGTGAATATGGGAATGCAGATATCTCTTCAAAATACTGATTTCATATCCTTTGGATTTATACCCAGTAGTGGAATTGCTAGATCATATGGTGGTTCTGTTTTTAATTTTTTGTGGAACTTTTATACTGTTTTCGAAAATGGCTATACTAATTTACATTTCCACCAGCAGTGTACAAGGGTTCCCTTTTCTCAACATCTTTGTCAACGCTTGTTATCTTTTATCTTATTGATAATAGCCATCCTAAAAGGTATGAGATAATATCTGTTTTTTTTTTTGTGTGACCAGTAAGGGGATCGCAACCATTGGCTTGGTGTCGTCCACACTGCGCTCAGCCACTGAGCGCACCGGCCATCCCTATATAGGATCCGAACCTGCGGCGGGAGCACCGCACTCTCCCGAGTGAGCCATGGCCCATCTCACTGTGGTTTTAATTTACATTTTGCTGATGATTGAAAATGTTTTCATAGGCCTATTGGCCTTTTGTATAAGAAATGTCTATTCATGTCCTTTGCCCATTTTTTCATTGGGTTTATTTGTTTTCTTTCTATTGAGTTGTTTGAGTTCCTTATATATTTTGGATATTAACCCTTATCATATATATTGTTTGCAACCATATTCTCCCAGTACATAGGTTGTCTCTTTACTCAACATAATAAAAGCTATGTATATGATAAGCCCATATTCAGTGGTGAAATGTTGAAAGCTTTCCTCTAAGATCAGGAACAAGACAGGGGTGTCCACTCTTGCTACTTCTATTCAGCATAATACTGGAAGTCCTAGCCAGAGCAGTTAGGCAAGAGAAACAAATAAAAAGCAATCAAGTTAGAACGGAAGAATTTAAAATTTCTCTGCAGATAATATGATCTTATACATAAAAACCCTAAAGACTCTGTAAAAAACTGTTAGAACTAATAAATTAATTCATAAAGTTGCAGGATACAAAATCAATGTACAAAAATCCATAGCATTTCTACACAACAACAGCAAACTATCTGAAAAAGAAATCAAGAAAGCAATTCTTTTTACAATAGCTACAAAAATTAAATCCTTTGGAATACATTTCACTAAGTAGATGAAAGAGCTGCACACTGAAAACTCTAAAGCATGATAAAGGAAACTGAAGAACACACAAATAAATGAAAAGACATCCTATGTTCATGGATTTGAAGAATTAATATTGTTAAAATGTCCATACTGCTGAAAGCAACCTACAGATTAAGTGCAATCTTTATCAACATTTCAATGACATTTTTCACAGAAATAGCAAAAACAGCCCTAAAATTTGTATGGAACCATAGACACCAAATAGCTAAGGAAATTTTGAGCAAAAAGAACAAAGCCAGAGGTATCACACTACATGATTTAAAAATCTACTTCCAAGCTATAGTAATAGAAACAGCCTGGTACTGGAATAAAAATAGACAAGTAGATCAATGGAACAGAATATAGAGCCCAGAAATAAGTCCCCATATTTACAGTCAACTGACTTTTGACAAAGATGCCAAGAACACACAATGGGGAAAGAACAGTCTCTTCCATAAGTCATATTGGGAAAACTGGATATCCCTATGCAGAAGAATGAAATTAGACTTTCATCTCACACCATATACAAAATAAACTCAAAATAAATTAAAAACTTAAATGTAAGACTGTGAAATTATAGAACAACTAGTGGAAAATATAGGGGAAAAGCTCCATGACATTGGTCTGGGCATTAACTTTTTGGCTATGACCCCAAAGGCACAGGCAACAAAAGCAAAAATAGACAAACGTGATTACATTAAAATAAATCAAACTAAAAAACATCTGGACAGCAAAAAAAAAAAAAAAAGAAAAAGAAAAGAATAGAGATGTTAATAAAATTTTATATCATACTGTTTTAAATATGCATATTTCATAACTGCAAAAATGCAAACAAATCATATTGGCAATGAAGTATATTTCTAGACAAATAACTCTAAGCCTCATACTGTTATAGTGAACTTTAAATTCATGTTCAAATTATTTTGTGTTACTGGAATTTTATTGCATTGATAAACTGAATTCAAAAGCTGGCAGTTCAATGGATCTACCGGTGAATTCTATATTTTCTTCCATTTGCTTACATGTCTGTTTTTGTTCTAGTATCAAGTTCTTTTACTTATCACAGTATTATAATATGTCTTGGAAAAAAGTAAAAAAAAAACAACAACAAAAGCTGGCAGTTCAAGTGGGGCACTATTTGTTCTGATTCATGTTGTGCTTTTAGTGTTTTGACTTGTACTTGAAAATTTTCAAATACACTGCCATCATTTTAGAGTGGCTTCTTGCTGACCATAACACCTGCACTGTATTCTAGGGTGTGACTTTCTAGGAATGTCCTAGGAAATGATTGCTAACTATGCAAGTTCATTCAGTTATTTTAGAATTTAATATTATTTGAAAATGTTTGTTGCTACTCCCTGCTGCCTCATTGACATCATGTTTGGTCTGATGTTTTGCTTTAGCCAACGAAATGTGAGTGGAAGTGACACATGTACCTCTTGAGCAAAAAAAAATTCAAGAATTAGTGTTGTTTCCATTTCCATGTTTTCTTTTCCTCTGACATGATGAGCAGCAATGTTCCAGATAGAGCCTACTCCCGTAATCTGTGTCCTAGAATGATGATGACATGGAGCCAGAGGCATGTGGATCGGCAATGGACATTTGTTGTTATTGCAGCATGACTTACCCTATTCTGACTGCTGTGCCATGCTTAATTGCTATGTCTTGGTCTTTAGTGGACAAAATGATCACTGAGGGCATGTGCATGTGGGAAATATGAATTGAACAATAAGGGCAAATGGAGAGGCTAGTGTTAGCAGTGAGGATGGCTTTGTCATAGGGAAATCAGAGAAGTCAAAGGTGTGAAGATGGGATTTGGGATTGCTCATGACCTATTTAGGAAAGACAGTAGGCTAGGGTGGCTCATTCAGAGGCCTTGGGTAGGCAGTAAATTATTTTGGGAAGGTAGGTTGGGTCTATACCGTGAACACTTGAAGGCGACTTGGAAATTTGCAAAACTTTTGAATAAGATGAAGATATTAGTAATGCTGCATTTTATAATTGTTATGGCAGAAGGATGGATTAGAGGGTTGAGGAGACAGGGACAAGGGGTCCTTCCAATGGTCTGGCCCAGGCGGGAGGGTTGAGGGCCCAGGGCCAACTAGATAGAAGCTGCCTATGGAAGAGCCTTTTTTATGGGCTTGCTCATGTATATGAACAATTCTGTGTTGTGATATTCTGCCTTTCCTGTATGTTCCTTTTTCTCTATTCCGACTTGTCCCTTAACCCCTTTCTTTTCTATCTTGGTGATTTTCAACCCCATTAAACCCTACCCAATAAATATTTTACAGTACTTCCTTTACTGTTCTAAGCTAAAATTCATACTTTATATAATCTATATATATATTTTTAAGAAACCTTTGATATAATACCTACTATATTGTAAAGGAGAAACAGAAAGGAAGTAATAAAATAATCTGTAGTCCAATATGTAAATTCTCTGGCCAGACGACACTAGAGGACATAATGGCATTATCAGATACCTGCAACTATGTGTAGAATCTTTGTGAATGTCACAGCTTCAGATGCAGATCAGCAGAGTGTGTTAACTTGGTGAAGTTAATACAAAGCAGTCGTGTGTAGGTGATGTGTCTACATGAAATGGTGAGTATCCCTTGATAAAGCTCTGCACAAAACAACCCTCTCTGGATTTACATGGTAATTACACTCCTACCTTTAGTAGATAGTCATTTCTAAAACCATATAAACATACTTTGTGTTTATGTGGAAAGTAGAGTCAGGCTGTAAGCTCTGATGATTACAAACAGGTTTTCCCCTACATGAATGTCTTTCCAGGGCATTAAGAATCTCACAGATCTCAGGACACTTCTTCATCGTGCATGACTCCAGGAGCATGGCAAGATATCAAGCATAGCTGTCGACCCAATTCTTGTGACTCTCTGAAATGTCCTATGTGTTTCCAGAGTGTCCACCTGTGGGCAGTCTGGCCCAGATTTGGGAATGATTGTTCTTCATCATTGCTTCTGCTTGCTCGCTCTTTCTGTTGCATGATGACATCAGCTCACACCGACCCAATTCTTGTGACTCTCTGAAATGTCCTATGTGTTTCCAGAGTGTCCACCTGTGGGCAGTCTGGCCCAGATTTGGGAATGACTGTTCTTCATCATTGCTTCTGCTTGCTCGCTCTTTCTGTTGCATGATGACATCAGCTCACACGCGCCTTAAGGAAGCCTTACTATTCTCCGTAGAGAGAGACACCATCAGCTGTCAGCTTCAGCTCCACTGCTAACTGCTTTTGTCTCCTGGTAGTCTCTAGTTCAAATTCTGAGGATGAGAAGATAAACCCAATGTGGTGGGGTTTTTGTTTTGTTTGGGGGTGGTTTTATAAATTCCAGGCCAAACGTCTTAGTCACTGGCCAGCCTATGGATTAGCTGCCCTAGATCAATGAGCTGTAGCAAACGAGGGGCAAGACTGCAGAGCACAAGTGAGCAGACTTCGTGGTGGACGTGTCCTATATGCTCAGTTCTTCAAGTTCATCACTAATGTGGATGTGCATTGAATGTGGGACTCAATTTGGTTCCTTCTCCTATTTCCAGCTCCTAGAATAGTTTTTGGTACATGTTGGCACTTAGTAAATCTTAGTCATTTTGGGCTGTTATAACAGAATATCATAGACTGGGTGACTTAAACATCAGACATTTATTTCTCACAGTTCTGGAGGCTGGAAGCCTGAGAACAGGGTGCTGTCAGGGTCGGGTTCTGGTGATGGCCCTCTTCTGGGTTTCAGACTGTCGACTTCTTTTTTTATCCTCTCATGGTGGGGAGCAGAGAGGGAAGCCAGCTCTCGCATGACTCACATTAAGGTACTAATCCCATTCATGAGAGTTCTGTCCTTCTGACCTTATCTTTTCTGATCACCTTCCAAAGGCACCATCTCCTAATAGCATCACATGGGGAGGAGTAGGGTTTCTACATATGAATTTTGGGGAGACGAAGATTTAGTTCATAACAGTAAGCAATTGAATGAATATTGGTGACATTTGTATTTCATCAGTGTCTTACATACTCTTGGCCAAGTCCAGAGTGTAAAAACAGTTATGGTGAAAACTTACTTTTGTTATGAAAAGCTTAACAACAGAGCATATAATATATGATATAGATAAATAACATAGAATGGTAAATAAATGGCTAGGGCTTATTTGTACTTCCTTAGAAATGTCACTTGAATTAAAACATTTTTCTTGTTTGTTGCTTTTGACAGTTTTTAAAGCAGGCAATTATAATGTGTGGAAACCAGTAAGTAGAAGAGTGTCTTCTACCCCCTAGTGAATTTGAGCAAAACTGTTTATCTCCTTACTTAAAAAGAAAATACTATGTCACAGACTTCAGTGCAAGTGTTTTTAGAGCATAAACTATAAAATGAAATACTGCCCAAATCACTGCCATATTGCTTTCTACAGTGTTCAAAATGTTGTCAGGTGCTTAAAGTCACCCAAATTTGACACTGTGTACTCAATTTGTTGTTTTTAAGTTATTTTCTAGTAATCGTATAATGTTTTTTATAATGACTTATTCGCAGGCCATGTTCTTAGATGCTTTTAAGGTGTAGATTGGTGGTTCCCTTTTAAAGTTTCCTTAAAGGGTTGAATTGAATTCCTGATGTTTCTTGGAACAGTGGGCTAGATTTTGTTTTCTATTCAAAATTTAATTATATAAATAACGTTTGGGAAAAAAAATTAGAGAAGTAAAGATCCTTGAAGGCCCTGAGCCTGTTGAGGGCAGTAGTCTTATTTGATGGGCTTGAGGGGGACAATGAGTTGCATCCCTCTTTCTTTTGAACCTATTGAGAAACAAACACAGGAGTCAGAGAGGAATCAAAATATCTGTTTTACCTGAGGCTCAACCCTCGAGCTTAGATGGACTTTTTGATATTTCCCTCCATACCCTGAGCTTCCTCCTTGGGGCTCACTCCTGGCAAAACAGACCCACATGAATGATCCTGGCTGATTATAGCCTTCTTCCTGCCCCTTGAAGGAAGGAAGGCCACATAAACAGCAACTGTAAATAAATCAGCCTTGCCCAGGACAGGATTATGGACCAGTGGATGTCATACTCTCATAATTTTACCATCAAATCTAGTCCTCTTTCTCCCATTTAGAGGAGCAAGTGTAAACAGGTAGCAGTTTCAAACCAATTCTGTAGAAACACAGAGATGGGAGGATTGTTCTCTCTAAATTATTCATCTCTTTATTTCTAGTTATCTATCACAGACATAGTAGGCTTTAACGAATGGATGGATCTCACATGTATTTACTTATTGAAGCCTGGTAACTACAAAATATGACTATGGCTATGGTGGATACAAAATGAACTACCTTTGTAATTTAGCAATGGAGGGCATTTTTAGTAAAGATCTTTTTGGATGGTATTTTGGGTACTCAGGAAGAAGGGAGCAAGGAAAAAAGTCACAGTACTTAGGGAAGGGTGGAAATTTCTACTTAAGCTAAAGCAAACCATTCCATTAGAGATCTCCCTTGCATTGCACAGCTCTTCTTCCTAATACTAAGCTTGGATTTCGACAGCAAGTTTCCAAAGAAGAAAGACTGTGAAGCTCCATTTCAAGTTTTATATTGTGAAAATGTGGTAATTTAATTGAAAGACTAACTTCCTTGCCATGTAACCTTTAAAAAATGAGTTGCTCAATGCATAAATGCTGCATGGAAAAAACTAGGTGATATCTCAGATGTTCTACTATGCTTAGAAATCTTACTGTATGGTGGAAGGATTCTCATTTCTCTATATGTGTCAGACAGTTCTCTGTGCTGTGCTGTGTGTTGTTCAACGTTATTGTGTTTTGGCTGCTGTTCAATGCACAGTACTTTTGGGGCTTACATATTTATGATAACTTTGGGCCATCTGCTGCTCAACTGTGATGAAAGAATGAAGAACAATTTTTATCTTTGACAAAGCCATACTCATCATACTGAAGCACTTCCACAGTATTTTATCTTCCAATGCACTAGATTTTGTTCTAAACTCACATTGAATTATTACATGGTACTTTTTTTCCCCCTTAGAATTAGTCTTCCTGCCCCTCCCCCCAAAAATAAAAAAAAAAATTCAACAGGCTGCCTTTTTATTTTGGGGCCAATGCTCAGGGCTCTAAACATGACAAAGATTCATTTTGACCTTCTAATTTAGCATGTAAATTAGACAACTTGAAGCAGAATGCTCCATATTTTCTTCCAGTTCGTGTGTAATGCCAACAGATTGGTAATTCAACAGGCTGCCTTTTTATTTGGGGGCCAATGCTCAGGGCTCTAAACATGACAAAGATTCATTTTGACCTTCTAATTTAGCATGTAAATTAGGCAACTTGAAGCAGAATGCTCCATATTTTCTTCCAGTTCGTGTGTAATGCCAACAGATTGGTATGAATCAAAATGGAACACTTAGAAGCAGATTCAATTTATAAAATGTCAATTAGAGAAGGTAAAACTGCATATAAAAGTTAGCTAGCTGGTGATATCAATTAGAATAGTTTTCGCTATTGCTTAATACCACCATTATCATCTTGCACCAGAGTAAAAACATAATCTCCATTTTATTATTTTGTAAAACCTAGTGAATGTAGATGTGAGTCAGTATTCCTTAATTGCATTTGCCTGCAAAAAACCCTGAAGATACCAGTGGCTGGCTTGCATCTTGTACCACACTATATATTTATGGACTCCAGGAAAAAAAAATATATGGAATTTTATGTAAAGGATTTGAATAATTATGGGACTAGGTCAAAATTCAAATTATGGGGTTTTCTTCCCACCTATGAATAGGCTTTCTTAATTATCTAGATCAGAGGTTGGTAAACTATGTTCGTAGAGCCAAATCTGGCTCACTGTATCTTTTTGTAGGACCCATGAGCTAACAATAATCTTTACATTTTTAAATGGTTATATTTTAAATAATTAGTTAGATACCAATATAATAGCCTTGATTTTGAAGCGTGGCCCACAAAGCTTAAAATATTTACTGTTTGGTCTTCTGAAAAAAAGTCCACCAACACCTGATCTAGATTAGGGTGATATGGCTTTGCCTAATTGAATTGCTGTGATAGATGTGTGGTAGATAAAAATGCCTTTCAGGGTCATGTTTATGTGTGTCAACAGAGATCTGTAGTAAGAAAAGCACAACCACTATTTGTGCTTTGAGTGGAGGAGCTTTAAGAACTAAGATGTTTCTTAATCCCAGCTTTTCATATAAGCCACTGAACAACCATCAGTGAAAGGAGATTTGGGTAGTTCCCAACCTGGATCTGTATATTCCTTCCAAAGGCTTCAACAAAATCCACAGGGATTCTAGAGCTAGTGCATGACTGTGAGGTAATGGTCAGTTAGGCAAAGACAGAATAAAATAGGGATGCATTGGCAAAACAGTAATTCCTCCTAATATTTTGGCCAACGAGGTGTGCGTTTCAGTTGGAAATCTACACAGCAATGACAGTCAGAAAAATATTTATTAAATCTTCTGTCTCTGTAAAATCAAAACTAATGGCCCTGGCATGGTGGGTGAACTTTCTTGGGACTTAAATCCCAAAGAAGTGTGGCTGAGAAACTCTGGGGTCTTGAGGGGGTGCTCATGCAAACTAATGGTGGGCTCTTTATTACCATGCCATCCAACACTTTAAAGCCCATTTAACTTTGCTGTCAGAGGGGTGGCATCAGCTCTCTGCCCCTTGGATGCTTATCTCTTATCCATGGCTTTGGTGACAAAGCTGATGTCCCATTATCTTGATCTCATAGCTTTGCCTTCTCCTTAGTCTCATTTTCAATTCCATGTCTTGTTAATGATGATTCCAACTCATTTCTTCTTGTGCTTCAGTTCTCATTAAATTTGTGGGAAAAGTACCTGGCAGAGGAATTTGCTTTCTTCCCTCCTGTTAAGTTTTGACAAGTTTTCAAGTGCGCCTTAATGAAATTCTTCAAGGGCAGACTCCCTGTTCTGGTGCCAGGCCCTGTGGAGCTGAGAAGGAAGTGGAGAGTGGACCTGCTAGGAGGGGAGCGTGGTCTGGGAGGCAGAGAGCTCACATTTTCTGAGTTGGGGCACCGCCCAGCCACTTTGGCTCAGATTTTTCATAAGAAAAATGGAGGGGTTGGATAAGATACACTCCATGTTTCCATCTGTTTTGCAAAGTGTGATTCTGTAAGGGATAGAATGCCTGTAAGAACATTTGTTTTACACTCGACTGTTGTTTTGCTGACCAGTGTTCAGGAATAGCACTGTCATTCTGTATTAGTTTCCTGTTGCTGCTGTAACAAAGGACCACAAATTGAGTTGCTTAAAACAACACACATTTATCATGTTGTAGTTCTGGAGGTGAGGAGTCCTACAGTCGAGGTGTTGGCAGGGCAGGTTCCTAGGGGAGAAACCATTTCTTTGCCCTTTTCTGCTTCTAGATGCTGTCTCATTCCTTAGCACGTGGCCCTCCCTCCCTCTGCCTCTTTTGTCGTATTGCCTCTGATTTTGATCTTCCTGTCTCCTTTTATAAGGACCCATGTGATTAGATTGGGCCCACCAGCATAATCCAGGCTAGTCTTCCCATTTCAGGATCCTCAATTTAATCACATCTGTAAAATCCCATTTACCAAGTGCTGTGGTCTGAATGTTTGTGTCCCCTTAAAATTCATATGTTGACATCCTAACTCCCAAGGTGATGGTATTAGGAGGTGGGAACTTTGGGAGGTGATTAGATTATAAGGGCAGACCCCTTATTAGTGGGATTAGTGCCCTTGTAAAAGAGACTGCTGAGAGCTAGTTAGCCTCTTCCACCATGTGAGGACTAGAACAAGGAATCAGTGCCCCCC
>NW_007734149.1:27922-29260 GCF_000696425.1 Galeopterus variegatus | reverse complement strand
TCAACATGATGATTTCCATTCCTTTGGATATATACCCAGAAGTGGGATTGCTGGATCATATATGGTAGTTGTATCTGTAGTTGTTTGAGAAACCTTCACACTGTTTTTCATAATGGCTACTAATTTACAGTCCCACCAACAGTGTGGGAGGGTTCCCTTTTCTCCACACCCTTGCCAGCATTTGTTATTCTCAGTCTTTTTGATAATAGCCAGTCTAGCTGGGGTAAGATGATATTTCAGTGTGGTTTTGATTTGTATTTCCCTGATGATTTGTGATGTTGAGCATTTTTTCAAGTACCTGTTGGCCATTTGCATGTCTTCCTTTGAAAGATGTCTATTCAGGTCTTTTGCCCACTTTTAAATTGGATTATTTGTTTTTTTACTATGAAGTTGCTTGAGTCCCTATATATTCTGGATATTAATCCCTTGTCAGATGTATGGTTTGCAAATATTTTCTCTCAATCAGTAGGTTATCTTTTCACTCTGTTAGTTGTTTCCTTTGCTGTGCAGAAACTTTAGTTTGATATAATCCCATTTGTTTATTTTTTCTTTTGTTTCTTGTGCGGTTGGGGTCTNGCTGAGAGCTAGTTAGCCTCTTCCACCATGTGAGGACTAGAACAAGGAATCAGTGCCCCCCCATACCCTGAGTCTGCAGACACCTTGATTGCAGACTTCCCAGCCTCCAGACTGTGTGAAATAAATGTTTGTTATTTATAAGCTACTCAATTTATGGATATTTTGTTATAACAGTCTGAACAGACTACCATATAAGATAGACTATTCACAGGTTCTGGGAATTAGGATGTGGACATCTTGGGGGGAGCGGGAAAGGGGACATTATTCTATCATGTTTTTCTAACAATTCTCTCTTCAGAAACCCTTCAATGGTTCCCTGTTGCCTAGAGAGCAAAGCATTTTTCAAGATATATCTTCTCCCCAAATGTACTTTCTATTCTTAACTTCTGTCACCATAGATTAGTTTTGCTTGTTTCTGAGTGCTATTTGAATGAAATCATACAGTATATACTTTGCATATGGGTGACTTCTTTTGATTGATATTAAGTTTTGATATGTGCCCATATTGATATAGGTAACAATAATTTATTATTTTTCTTAGTTGTATGGTATTCTATTGTATAAATAACTACAATTTATTCATTAAGATAAAATAAACCAGGACTACAGTATAACAGATTGCAGTTTCTTTTTTACCCTGATTACCAGGAAGCTCAGTGACATATTTAAACTTAATTGCAGTAACTGTACTGAAATTTAAATTTGCATATTTTATTTTTTTCTTGCTCATTTTAATTTCATATGACTTAATTTTACTGGTTT
>NW_007734149.1:23153-26133 GCF_000696425.1 Galeopterus variegatus | reverse complement strand
ATCAGTAGGTTATCTTTTCACTCTGTTAGTTGTTTCCTTTGCTGTGCAGAAACTTTAGTTTGATATAATCCCATTTGTTTATTTTTTCTTTTGTTTCTTGTGCGGTTGGGGTCTTATTCATAAAGTCTTTGCCCTGTCCTATGTCCTGAAGTGTTTCCCCTATGTTTTCTTCTAGGTGTTTTATAGTTTCAGGTCTTATACTTAAGTCTTTAATTCATTCTGAGTTGATTTTGGTATATGGCAAGAGGTATGGGTAGTTTCATTCTTCTACAGATGGATATTCAGTTTTCCCAGCACCATTTACCAAAGAGGTTGTCTTTTACCCAATGTATGCTCTTGGTGCCTTATCAAAGATCAGTTGGCTGCTACTACCTGGGTTGATTTCTGGGTTCTCTATTCTTTTCTTTTGGTCTGAGTGTCTGTTTTTATACCAGTACCATGCTGTTTTGGTTACTATAGCTTTGTAGTATACTTTGAAAACAGGCAGCATAATGCCTCTGGCTTTATTATTATTATTTTTTTTGCTCAGCATTACTTTGGCTAGTCAAGGTATTTTGTTTTTCCATAAGATTTTATTTCATACACAGTATTTTTTTTAGTGAAATGCCATTTTATGTTTTAACAAGAATTCAGACACAGCACATCTCTGTGACTATACAGTAAACCACTTTAAATGAATGAATTATATGGCATATGAATTATATCTCAATCTGTCATTTACACATATAAAGCAATCCAAAAATAGCACAAAATTTCATATTTTCCTACTCATGAAGGTATGAGTACCCCAAATGGGAAATGTCTCTTTAATGCAACTAAATGCTCATCAGCTGCCATGTATAAAGCAGGCACGTATCCAATTTATAACTATTAATTCTAGGTTTTAAATATATCTCTAATAGGTTCTACTTATTCTGGATTTTTAACTTTTCTTGTACTTGCATTGTCAAAACACCATACTTTTGAAAAATTTGATGGCTCATAATTTTGCAAAAAAGAAGCCATTTTCTTTGCTCTATAATTACAAAATGTTTTCATTTTTAGCTTGATAAGCACCAATTAGAATGACCAATCCAGTGAATTTTTTTCATTTCTGTATTACCCTCTACTCACCTTTGTACACATATCTGCCTTTAGCATATCTCCATTTGCCAATTGTGTCAAGTAAATTTTGGTACACAGGAATCCTAGAAGATGAAGGAATATTGTTACACAACTTTTTAGCAAAACAAGATGGTCTAGGTTCTCACAAAATATTGAAATATTGTGTGATGAAATCCTTCCTCTTGAATGACTTAGCAATGAAAATAACATGTTTCCTTTTTGTCTTAGAAATATATTGTTCATTGTTCAATTCGTAAATTTTTTAATTAAATTTTAAAAATTCTGGTGAAATGCACATAACACAAAATTTACCATCTTAACTATTTTCAAGTGTACCATTGAGTGGCATTACAACATTTACATTGTTGTGCTACGACCCCATCCATCCATCCATTGAATTCTTTTTATCCTCCAAAACTGAATCTGTGTACTCATTAAACAGTAACTCCCCATTCTCCTCTCCCCTTGCCCCTGGAAACCACCATTCTAATTTCCTCTATGAATTTGACTACTCTAGGTACCTCATATAAGTGAAATCATATAATATTTGTCTTTTTGTGACTGGCTTATTTTACTTAGATAATGTCCTCATGGCTCATCTGTGTTGTAGCATAGTCAGAATTTTCTTCTTTTTNACACAGCTCTCAGGATCGCGCTGTTTCCTGATGCGGGCGCTCCAGACCCGTCGCCATTTTTCACTTTCAATTCGTAAATTTTTTAATTAAATTTTAAAAATTCTGGTGAAATGCACATAACACAAAATTTACCATCTTAACTATTTTCAAGTGTACCGTTGAGTGGCATTACAACATTTACATGTTGTGGTACGACCCCATCCATCCATCCATTGAATTCTTTTTATCCTCCAAAACTGAATCTGTGTACTCATTAAACAGTAACTCCCCATTTCCTCTCCCCTTGCCCCTGGAAACCACCATTCTAGTTTCCTCTATGAATTTGACTACTCTAGGTACCTCATATAAGTGAAATCATATAATATTTGTCTTTTTGTGACTGGCTTATTTCACTTAGATAATGTCCTCATGGCTCATCTGTGTTGTAGCATAGTCAGAATTTTCTTCTTTTTTTAAGGCTGAGAAACATTCCATTGTATGAATATACTACATTTTGTTTATTCATTTTTCCATTGATGGACACTTGGGTTGATGCCGCATTTTGACTGTTGGTGGAATAATACTGCTATGAACTTGGATGTACAAATATCTGTTCATGTCCCTGCTTTCAGTTCTTTTGAGTATATATTCAGAAGTGGGATTTCTAGGTCATATGGTAATTCTATTTTAAATTTTTTGAGGAAGTGCTGTATTGTTTTCTACAGTGGTTGCACCATTTTATGTTCCTACCAACAGTGAGCAAGGGTTCCAGTTTCTCCACATTCTGAACAACACTTGTTATTTTCTGTTTTTTTTATTTTTTATTTTTTTATAGTAGCCATCCTAATGAGTGTGAGGTGGTATCTCATTGTGGTTTTGACTTGCATTTTTCTGTGATTAGCGAGTAATGTCTAGCATCTTTTCATGTGCTTACCAGCCATTTGTATAACTTTGGGGAAACATCTATTCAAGTCATTTGCCCATTTTAAAATTGGGTGTTTTTTTTTTTTGTTGTTGTTGTTGTTGAGTTATAGGAGTTCTTTATGTATCGTGGATATTAACCTCTTATCAGAGATGAGATTTGCAAATATTTTCTCCCGTTCTGTGGGTTGCCCTTTTACTCTGTTGGTTCTATTTGTTGATGCACAGAAGTTTTAAATTTTGATGTAGTTCAGTTTATTTTTTCATTTGTTGCCTGTGCTTTTGGTGTCATATCCAAGAAATCACTGCCAAATCAAATGTCATGAAGTTTTCCCCTGTGT
>NW_007734149.1:20344-22468 GCF_000696425.1 Galeopterus variegatus | reverse complement strand
TTAGGTCTTTGATCCATTTTGAGTTATGTACATAGATTTTTAAAGTATTGAATAGCAACCTGCTGTATTATTTTTGGAATATAGTATAGTTTGAAATTGTATGTGCTGTAGAAATACGTAATTTCTTGAAATCTGAACCCTATAACCAGGCATTTGTTTTCTTTATAGTTTGTTCCCAATTTTCATTTTTCAGTTTCATTTCCTAATCACTGCCATATTTATCCCATTACAACCAGCATGTGGTTTGTTTAGGGCCTACAGAACTTACCCTGGGTTTTATAAATTTGTTCATATAGCTCCTTATTTTACTTAGGTCTCTTTCTAATTGGAAGAAACTCATCTAATTTGCCTTAAGCAAAAGTAGAATATGGTGGTTCTCATGAAGACAGAGCTAACTCTGGTTATAGCTTGAGCTTCAACCAATAGCTCCAGGAGTCAGTTTTTCCCTATCATTGCCTCTACTTTCCTCTGCGTTTTTATTTTTAAGTTCTGTTTGATGGCAAGATGGTGACAGCAGCTCAAGCCTTTACATCCTTTTGAGTTTTACTGTAGTGGGACAGAGCAATAAACTCTAGCCAGTTGGGCACAAGACCCTGAAGTAGCTCTAACCAGGCCTGCTTGTGTAGGCTTGAGTCATGACCTCATCACTAAACCTGTTGTTGTGCCCAGGGGCAAATGCAAGCATTGGCCATCTTAGGTCTGGGTCGTATGATCTGTAACAGAAGTTGGAAGGTAGGGCCAGCTTGAACCACAGGATTGAGAATGGGGGGAAGAGTGTTTTACTAAAGGGAAATTGGGGCTGTTTCCAGCATTGAGGGTAATGGATGCTGGGTGGCTCCAATCTAACAATTGTCAAAGCTGTCCCTGTCTGTAATATGTTCTGCCATATTTGGAATCAGTATTTGAATCTGTTCTTTAAATTCTAGCTAAAATATTTACCTCTTTGAGTCTTTCCTGCTGTACTTCCAACACAAAATAATCTCTAATTTTTCTGAATGACTATGGAATCTGTCCTTTATTTTAACAAATATCTAAAGTACTGTTTATCTCTCAGACTCTGTGTGCTGAATACAGAAAGATTGATCATTTCCTCTGAGGTACTTTTAATGTAGAGAGAGAGAGAGAGAGAGAGAGTGTGTGTGTGTTTGTGTGTGTGTGTGTGTGTGTGTGTGTGTGTGTAGTATGAAAGGACTTTAAAAAGTTCATGGAAAAATGGAAGTAAAAGATAAAAATAAAAAATAGAAACTTTATTTCTCAATATATGCTCTATCAAGTTCAAGACATTTCTGTAAGTGATGATACCAGCTATTTATTCTATTCCTAAAGAAATGAGCATCCTGGGAATTTAACCATGTCAATTCAGTCTTTTTTACATTATTAACCAAAGAAAAAATGGGTGCCCTTTAAAGATTTTTGAGATTACGAAACAAAAGTCAGAAGGAGCCAAATCAGGACTGTAAGGTGGATGCCTAATGATTTCTCATTGAAACTCTCACAAAATTGCCCTTGTTTGATGAGAGGAATGAGCAGGAGTGTTGTGGTGGTGGAGACTGACTCTCTGGTAAAGCTTTCCTAGGTGTTTTTCTGCTAAAGCTTTGGCTAACTTTCTCCAAACACTCTCCTAAGCAGATATTTCCTTCTTTGATCCTCCAGAGAGTCAGCAAACAAAATGCCTTGAGCGTCCCACAAAACTTACCATGACCTTTACGCTTGACTGGACCACTTCCACCTCTTGGTAGCCACGGCTTTAATTGTGCTTTGTCTTCAGGATCATACTGGTAAAGCCACGTTTCATCTCCTGCTACAGTTCTTCAAAGACATGCTTCAGGATCTTGATCTCATTTGTTTAAAATTTCCATTGAAAGCTCTGTTCTTGTCTGCAGGTGATCTGGGTGCACGTTTTTCACCCATCAAGCAAAAAGTTTGCTCAGCTTTAATTTTTTCAATCAGAATGTGTAAGCTGAACCAGTTGAAATGTCTATGGTGTTGGCTATTATTTCTGCTGTTAATCATCAGTCCTCTTCAATTAGGGCACAAACAAGATTAATTTTTTCTTCACAAATTGATGTGGATGGTCTGCCGCTGTGGGCTGTATCTTCAACATCATCTTGTCTCTTCTTTTTT
>NW_007734149.1:17951-19653 GCF_000696425.1 Galeopterus variegatus | reverse complement strand
CCTCGGCAGGAGCGCCGCTGCGCTTCCCAAGCGGCACACTGTAGCAGTGCGCCACCGGGCCAGCCCTTGTCTCTTCTTAAAATGGGTTACTCATTTGTAGACTGCTGATTTCTTTTGTGTCACTGTCCCCATGAACTTTTTATAAAACATAAGTAATTTCTCCACTTTCACTCAAGCTTCACCATAACCCTGATATTTGTTCTTGTTTCAATTTTAGCAGAATTTATGTTGATCTAATAGGGGCTCTTTTCAAACTGATGGCTTATCCTTCTTAGTGCCTCAAACTAGGTCCTGTTCCTATATGTTATCATAAGTTAGTACAAGTTTATTTTTGTGCAAAATATTTTGTAATCCGTGCATAGGTTTTTATAATATGCATTTCCATGAACTTTTGAAGGCATTTCATATATGTATGGATAAATTATGTATATATATTTTGTATGTAAGTGTCATAATAGTCTAGGTGAGAAATTATGGTGGTGGAAGATGAGTAAGTGGATGTATAAGCTTTTGTTTCAAATGTTATGGTTAAAACAACTACCATTTATTTAGCTCACAATTCTGCTGGGCAGTTCACTTGGTCTGTGTCAGGCTCAACTGAGTTTGGCTGGGCTTGCTTATGTATTTGTGGTTAGCAGGTCAGCTGGGGGTTGTCTGTTCAGATTGTTCCACTTAACGTATCTGAGGGTGGCTGGCTCTTGGTGGGGTGATAGGGCAACTGGGCCTTTCATCTGGCAGGTTAGCCTGGGCTTGTTCACCTGGTGACTGGGTTCAAAGACCAGAAAGAAGGCAAGTCCCCTATGTGTGAGCACTTTTCAAATTTTTGCTAATGTCTAATTGGCCAAAGCAAGTCACAAGTCCAACACTGGTTCAAGGGAGTAGAGAAAGGACTTCACCTCTTGGTGGGAAGAGCTGCAAAACCATATTGCAAGGGCAGATAAAAGGAGCGGAGGAATCTGTGGCTAGTTTTGCAGTCCACCATGATGGCTTTATGTGATAGTTAGGAGGTAGTAATTTCAGGACTTTTGATGACCGACTGAATGTTGGAGATGAGAGAGAATGTAGAGTGAAGCTTGGTTGGTTAATTTGTATCCGCTCCCAACCAGAATAAGAGTTATGAAAAAGTACAGGAAGCTGTTACCCAACACCTCATACAGTGATTTCTACCTCTTATTTTTTGTCCAATTAATTAAAAACATCCTGTTCTCACTTTTGCCACCTGCCTGAGTTTGACAAAGTTGGGACACTGATTTTGCCGCACATGGAATAGGAGAATCTTTGTTATTCCATGTTCTTCATTTCCTTCCAAATAAACCTCCTTCAGAATTCCCCTGTTTCAGGAAGTCCTACCTGAAAAATAAAATCTACAAAAGCCGATTATTCCTGCCCTGACACATCTGATAATTTTGTCTGTTGACACTTAGCTCTTTGGCCTTGGTCCTTTGCATGTGTATGCATATAGGTCAAAATGGTTTGTGATTCTACTAAGAGTATAAAGTGTTATGGTGTTCATTGCTAACCTTAGGTTCATCCGCTGAATGGAGCAGGAAAGATTGTGTACTCCATGAGGATGGGGACCAGGTCTCTCTTGCTCAGACCTGTTGTATCCCCAACGCTCAGAGGAGTCTCACGTACAATAGGCTTTACACATACATTTGTTAAAAGTGGAAGCCCTTGGAATTCATGTTGTAGTTCATGGATG
>NW_007734149.1:15956-17229 GCF_000696425.1 Galeopterus variegatus | reverse complement strand
CTTTACACATACATTTGTTAAAAGTGGAAGCCCTTGGAATTCATGTTGTAGTTCATGGATGGGTATGTCTGACTTTCTTCTCTAAGCAAAGATCCAAAAGCAAGTCAGAAAACCGGGGTCTACTTCCCTTCACCTTCTTGCCCTAAATCTTCAGTAAACTCCACATTTGATAAAACACGTCTCCCAGAAAAGTGTTTTACGCTTATTCTTTCTGTTATATAAAAAATCCAAGTGTTTAAATGCTAAGAAAGCAATGATAGCACTATGAATTTAATTTTTCAAAATTAATTGTGATTTTGCTATTGAGGCACAAATACGATTCAAAAGCAAAGGCTTAGTGTGGGCTTTACAACAGTTAGTAGAGTCTATTTTTCACTTATATCTTCACTTAGTTCTGCAATAGCAGTATTTTTTTCTCTTTGTCTTCTTAATGGGGCCAGTTCCTGTGATTTACTTCTCTACATTAATGGTATTAATTGGATGGTAATTAAAAATAATAATAAGGCTCAGAATTTCTGGTCAACATTAAATAGTTGGGTTACATCATGCTTTTTGAGGTGTGGAGTGTATGTATTTTCCTTCTATCCCAAATGATTGACAATATATTTTCTTGGTTGTTGGGTGCTGGCTCTGGTATCTGCAGGTAGGCCTCAGCTGTTCACTAGTGAGATCAATACAAAATGTGGAATTTTGAAAGAAGTAGGATGAAAGGAGGGAAGTATAGAAAGTAGAAGTGATATGAGATGTTAAGGAGGTGAGAGAACAAAGTGATGAATAGGGTGGGCGCAGGGAAGCAGAGAAAGTCATTTGAAGGCTAGAGCTGTCCCTTTTATTTTTATTTAATTGAGAGTAAAGGTCTTTAAAATCAGATATTGGGTTACTTTGTAATACCGAAGCATGTATTTAATAGGAGTAAAGTACAATGATCATTATCTACTCTGTGGCCTTTAAAATTACAAGGGAAGAAATGAAAACAGTAGAAAACAGACCTCCCCACGTTAATGATTAGTTCTTTAGGGAGGGTAAGTAGAGAGGGGAAAATGACACAAATTAATTGCTGTCATCCTTCCTTAGTTTGTGTTCATGGTGAGTGACTCTGGAAAAAGTGAATTCCATGTTCTCATCCATGGCGAAATAAATCCTCATCTTCCTATCAAGGCCTGGTGAAAGATACTAGAATTTTCAAGAACACTCTTTATTCCAAAGAGAGGATTTTGAAAAAATAAGGGGTTGCACAGGTCAGGATCCTCGAAGCTCCTCAGGGAATAGAAGG
>NW_007734149.1:12967-15207 GCF_000696425.1 Galeopterus variegatus | reverse complement strand
GAAAGATACTAGAATTTTCAAGAACACTCTTTATTCCAAAGAGAGGATTTTGAAAAAATAAGGGGTTGCACAGGTCAGGATCCTCGAAGCTCCTCAGGGAATAGAAGGTATTTATGTCCCATTGATTCTGACAACCTGCCCACTTTTAAATGAGTCATTGGGGACGGGGTGTAAATGGAGCAGCTTCACAATTCCAGTGTCTTGACACATTTTTTGATTATACCATTAAACACAGTAAGGCTACATCTTGAGTTATTATACAGACTGCAGGCAAAGAGATGGCATTTTGTGAATTTCACTTTATCTGATTTGGAATCCCTCTTTCTGCACCTACATTTGATTCATTGTTACAGAGTGAATTAAACTTGCATGCGTGATGCAGTTTTTAAAATCCATAACTCAGGCACAGCAATAAAAATGGCAGCTCCCTTTTTTAAAAAACCAGCTCAAAGTCTTACTCATTCTTTTCATGAAAGATCATAACTGTGACTGTCCATGAAGTTCAGCTGTTACAGGAGAGAGCGTTGGTTCATGCTAAATGTTTTTATTGTTCTCTTGCTCAAATATAAACTTAAAATTAAAATGCCATATCTGTGATTTAGCTTTATGACTAATTATTGCATAAGTGGCAATTGGATTTTAAAATTGGGCTGCCTAGCTATGAGCCACCAAATAGGAATGCTTATCTGAAACAGTTTGCTGAAAAACCAAGCCCTGAAACGAATTGCAAGCAAGCAATTAAAATAGAAGGCGTTTTCAGCAGAGCAATGGTCATCTGAGTGCAGATATTGGCCATATATTCTCTTAATTATGCCGTCTGCCTGGTGGAATTTAAAAGCAATATTCCATTCTCCTTTTCCATTTAGTAAATGTTGGGGTCATGCCAGTGGACTATCTTCATTTTTCTGAATGGAATCAAAGAATCTCATTTGAAGAGCTATCTCCTAGGGTGGGATATGGATAATTTGTTTTCTATGTCCCTGAAATCGGAGAGCGATTAACTGCCTTGTGTTTGCCTGCCAAAGCTGAGATGCTTTGCAAAGTCAAGAATAATAAAAGCAGAAATAGAGGAAAAATGTAATCCCACCATTAAGAGACAGTGTAACCCCTTGATCTCATGGAAGTGGTAGTGCAGCTGTACAAGGATCATGAAAGGAATGAGGAGGCTTTCTACCTGTGTGTAGATGGCCGTCAATTTAATAGACATATGAAAGTATCAAACTCATTTCGTTTTAGTGCTTGAGATTCTGCTTGAATTTAAGATGAAAGGTCTGAGTTTCATTAGGAATAGAAGCAAAGTTGTTTCTATCTTCAGAACACATTTTGTTCATAATAAGTGGCATTCTTTTTATCTAGTTAATTTGAAAACATCTTAGATGAAAATTACTGCTGCATGAAGAACAATAATTACAAAATGACATGGGCAACTTTAGAACAATTTAGGAACCCAGAAGATTTTCATCAACCAAAATCAGGGCAAGAGATGGCATAAATCAGTCTGTTCGGAAACTTTGAAAGCTCTGAGGGGATTATCTTTCGAGTATGAGAGCATCATATTTTGATTCTGAAATAGAGAAAGAATGTTATCTTAATGTTACAAGAAGTCCTTCAATCTTTTGTCTACTGTAGAGGTTTGCAAACTTTGCTGCATGCTAGGTTACCAAGGGAGCTTCTAAAAATCCTGATGGCTGGGCCATAACCCAGACCATAAAAATCAAAATATGTACTGCTAAGTTTGAGATTTTAACTGTCCCTTCCAAAAACTTTGGGTCTTTGAGGGAGAAAATGATTGTCAGTGTGTAAGTACATATATATAATCATAACTAATGTTCTCCACCAAAAAATAAAAATACGATTAATAATTGATAATTTCCCTCCACTGATAATGGAAAGGTTTTTTGGTCCACCAACCTCTTATTCTTGATAAGTTCTATTTAATAATGTGGTATCAGTCCAGCACTTCATTTTGTGAATGAGTGAAATGAGCTTGCAAAAATGGGTGTTGATGGCATATTTCTAGGAGAACAGACAGATTAACAGTTTGAGAAAATCCAGACAACTAGGGAAATTCATTGGTAGGCAATTAATTATTGAAAGTCCTGAAGCTTTTCTGACAGTCTGAGGGCTTTGTTAGAATCTGAATCTCTGCCTTGGGGTTCAAGGGTGTCCCTGACAGCAGGGATTATAAACTGGTGTGACCCGTAGGTGGCGTTTGGCTCAGTATGCTGTGTTCAGCCTAG
>NW_007734149.1:10878-12345 GCF_000696425.1 Galeopterus variegatus | reverse complement strand
GGATTATAAACTGGTGTGACCCGTAGGTGGCGTTTGGCTCAGTATGCTGTGTTCAGCCTAGACAGTGTTTCAGTGACTAGGAATATCACATCCAGGTCTTAATTTCTAGTGTCTAACAAAACCTTAGCATATCTAGAGCTGAGAAGCTGCTGCTCCTCTTAGACCGGACTCACACGTGCTTCTGTGTCCCCCTAGGTTATGCGGCTGCTTTTCTTATTTACTTTGCAGTCTTTGTAGCTTGAGATCCCTGCTTCATAACAACAGAGTAAGGGGTGGTATGGTTTATTTCTTAGGTGTTTATTTCTTAGTCTTCCTGATGAAAACAAAGCTATTTCTTTTCCTTTTCTTTTCCTGCAAATGGTAGTGTATTCCAAAGAGAAATATACTTCTTTGATGTATTAGTTTCCTCGGGCTGACATAAGAAATTATCATAAACTAGGTGGCTTAAAGAAACAGAAATTTATTCTCTCACAGTTCTGGAGGCTAGAAACCCAAAATCAAGGTGTTGGCAGGGCCGTGCTCCCTCTGAAGGTCATGGGGAGTGTCCCTCCTTGCCTCTTCCAGCTGCTGGCAGTCTCGGGTGTTCTTGGCTTGCAGCTGTAGCCGTTTAATCTCTGCCTCCATTATTACATTCTCTGTGCCTCTGTCTTCACATGGCAGTTTCTTCTTTTTNTTTTTGCAACAGTTTTGTTAGATTAGACCTCATCTTAACTTGATTACATCAGCAAAGACCTTATTTCCAAATAAGGTGACATTTACAGGGGTTTGGATTTAAACATATCTTTTGGTGGGACACAATTCAACCACAACACTTGTGTAGAGAGCGTGAACAGTGCCCCAGGGCCATGTGTGATCAGGTGGTTAGTTAGGGTGGTGCTCTTTTGTAGACCAGGTGGTCTGAGATCAGTCCATAGAGGGGAGGTGACTCTAGCTATAGTGGCCTTCTTTCAGTTCTTTACCATGTTCCTTCCTGCTTGGTTTACACATCTCTATAAGAGTTTCCATCTATACATGTCTGCCTTACCCTCTTGCTATGCTGCTACATTTAGGGGGTTGCCATAAATACTTCAAAAGAAAATCTATATGCTTAGGATGTAAGCGCAGGTGCCAGAGAGCCAACAGTTGCCAAAGTAGGGTTCCTGAAACTTCCTCCCTTCCTTCATTGGTGCTGAAGTTGTACAAAAAGTAGAAGAGGTTCTTTCAATTTCTCACTGCTTGTGGGTCATGCTCTTCCCACTTTGCCTATTTTGCTTTATTACTGTGTCATTGTAACACTTTGTTCCCGGGTTGGGACGCCTCTGCAGAAATGTCCGATTTGAGGTCATTTGCACTATTAATTCAGGGAATTCCTTTCTCCATATGAATGTGACACTGACCTTTTGCCTAAGAATTTACTGTATAACATCAGTCACTTGAGTATATTCATCATGGTCCTTTTCCTCAACAATAAAGAATTCTCCTTATTTT
>NW_007734149.1:7864-9161 GCF_000696425.1 Galeopterus variegatus | reverse complement strand
CCTCAGCTTTATTAAGGTATAATTGACAAGTAGAAATTATATATATTTAAAATGTACAATGTGATATTTTGATATATGTATACATTGTGAAATAATTACCACAATCAAGCTAATAACATGTCTCACCTTACGTAGTTACGTGTGTGTGTGTGTGTGGTAAGACTTAAGATGTATTCTCTTAGCAGATTGCAAGTAACCAAAACAGTACGGGACTGACATAAAAATAGTTACATAAATCAAGGGAAGAGAATAGAAAGCCCCAGAAAGAAACCGACACGTATATGGTCAACTAATGTTTTACAAAGGCACCAAGAATACACTATAGGAAAAGGACAGTCTCTTCAATAAATAGTGTTGGAAAATCTGGATATTCATATGCAAAAAAAAAAAAAAAAATTGGTTTCTTATTTTACCTCATACATAAAAATCAACTCAAAATGGATTAAAGCCTTAAACATAAGGCCTGAAACTGTACAGCTCCTAGAAGAAAACAAAGGGGACAAGCTATATGGCCTTGGTGTTGGCAATGATTTTTTTGCATAAGACACCAAAAGCACCGCAACAAAAGCAAAAATACACAAGTNTTGAGCAAAATGTGGAAGACTGTCAAGCGTATAGGTCCCTTTATATGATAGTTGTCATCTACGTACACTGAAAACTCCACCAGAAGATGTTATAATTTTTGCTTTCAACAGTCATACGTATTAAAAACTTCAGAGGAGAAAAATAGATCAATAGATCATGTTTATCCAGATATTTACCATTTCTGTTGTTCTTCCTTCATTGATGAAGTTCTAAGTTTCTCTCTGATATAGTTTCACTTCAGCCTGAAGAATATCCTTTAGCATTTTTTGTTGCCAGTAAATTTACTGTTTACTGTTTACTGGTAACATTTAGTGTTGCCAGGAAATTGCACTCTCATTTTAGAGGCGTGAGGTCATGGTTTCATCGATGTGTGTAGGTATGTGTTGAGTGTGTGCTTTTCTTTTGTTTTCTGATGAGAAACAAAGTTAATTCATCCAGTGGGTATTTTTTCAGTGTCTACTATGTCAGGCAGTATTCGAGACAACTGAGCATATAGAAATGAACAAATCAGAAAATTATCTTTGTCTTCTCGAACTTGACATTGTGTGCATGTGGGAAGAGATAGACGATAAATAAGAAAATCGAATGCAGTGTGTCAGATGTCATGAATTCCATGGGGAAAAATAAAGCATGGGTCAGAGATGTGCTCCGCCTCAGCTTTATTAAGGTATAATTGACAAGTAGAAATTATATATATTTAAAATGTACAATG
>NW_007734149.1:6476-7697 GCF_000696425.1 Galeopterus variegatus | reverse complement strand
GGCAATGATTTTTTTGCATAAGACACCAAAAGCACCGCAACAAAAGCAAAAATACACAAGTGGGACTACATCAAACTAAAAAGTTTCTGAGCAGCAAGACATGGGCTTTTAAAAAGGTGGTCAAGGATGACCTCTCCAAGAAGGGAATGTTGGAGTAAAGACTTGAAGGAGGTGGAGGAGCCAACCCCGATGACATCAGGTGAGGGAACAGTGAGTGATGTCCTGCAGCAGAGGTGACTAGCATGTTTGCAGAGCAGCAAGGAGCCAGTATTGATAGGGTAGCGAGGGAGAAGGTGTTAAGGAACCAGATAGTTGCGGCTGGGGCCACAGAGATGACAATGTGAAAAAGAGGTCAGAGACCACTGCAAGAGACTATGTAGGGAAAGCTGTACTTTATTTTTAAATTTTCACTCTTCTAGGGTTATAAGAGGGGTCAAAACCCCTCAAATACCTGAAAGGAACTAGTATTATCTCTTACAGAAGTATTCAAATGTGGACCTTGAGTTGTAATCTTCAATTTTATCAGACAATCTGGAAGGAGAACATTGAGTTATGTCTCTAGATTTTTAAATATTGACAGCTAAAAAAATTTTTTTAGGAGCCATGAGCCAAACAAAACACATGTGGGCTAGAATCCGGTTACACGGTGCCAGTTTTTGAGTACTGTTCTAGAAGCTTTATCACACACCGAGCAGTTCCATTCCATCACTCTTTAAGGAATACAACAGTTTGTGCATAGATTGCTTTAAATCTGATTTGTGTTCCTGATGCCTTTTGTTTAGTTTTATGTCGTGGTCAGGGACTGTGTACCACAGTGAAGGACGAGGTGAAAATATTTTATTTGCAAGCATCTGCTTAGATGTGACCTGGTGGAGTGAGTCCTGGGGCCTGGGTTTGTAAGTGGCTCAAGGACACGTCCCATGATGCTGGGGGGTGGGGGTGGGGCTTTGCCTTCCTCCCTTCTTTCCTCTTTATGTAGCAGACATTGGACATTCATCTGACTTTATTGTCTGAAAGGTTTATTATACTTAGCACAGCTTTCTCCGCAGCCTGGTGATATAATTATGGTTGTTATCTTCTGCTTATCTTCCCTCTCTCTCCCTTGTATGAGATGAAAACCTCTGGCATAAACATGTGACAGTGAAGGCATGGGCTTTTTCTTCTTCTCAGTCTAATGGATGAACAGCTGGGAGTTAATGAGCTTTTAATAGTGAGTGTAGG
>NW_007734149.1:2432-3330 GCF_000696425.1 Galeopterus variegatus | reverse complement strand
AACCAGTCTTCTATTAATAGACATTTCAGTTATTTCCAATATTTTTTTGTATTTCAAAAGAGTACTGCTCTGAATAGCCTTGTACATGATCTTTGTGGTGATGCCAATTTCTAAAAAGTATGGTAAGACTTTATTATACTATTCATACAATATAACGATTTCCTTGAAAGATTGTGCCTCCACCTTACAACCTCTCTTATAAAGCTTTTTTCCATTTGTCATTTGTGTTTCTACCTTTTTTCTTTTAAAATAATTTTAATTTATTTTTTAAAAATATCTGTCTTTGCTGATAGCATTTTTATTTTAACCAGATATATTACTGTCGCTTCAGTTTGATACATTACATTTTAATGATAACTTGATACTTGCTTTTAATAATGGTTATGATTTGTTTTTTTGGGTTTTTTGTTTCTGTTTTAGTTTATTTATTGAATCAAAATTGATTATACATATTTTGGGGGTTCAACATTGAGATATGTTGNTCGTGGCAGCCATGGTTATTGTGGTGGCTATGGTGGGCCACTCACATGGAGGTGATGTTTTTGGCATGCTTCTTGGTGCTGGTGGTGTGCCTGGTTGTGGGGGTGTGTCTGGTCCCCTTCTCCATGCCTCTGATCCTGAGGCACTGGCGCAGTGTGCCTGGTTGTGGGAGGGGGGTCTGCTCCCCAGCTCTATGCCTTGGGTCACTGGGCAGGCCTCGAGGCACTGGTGCAGTGTGCCTGGTTTGTGGGAGGGCAGTCTGGTCCCCTTCTCCATGCCCCAGGTCACCAGGTGGGCCCTGAGGTGCTGGCACAGTGTGCCTGGATGTGGGAGTGGGGTCCTGTCCCCAGCTCCAAGCCTCTGGTTCCCAGGCAGGCCCCAAGTTGCTGGTGGTATGCCTGGGCCAGAACTAATTTTT
>NW_007734149.1:0-763 GCF_000696425.1 Galeopterus variegatus | reverse complement strand
AGCGCCGCCGCGCTTCCCAAGCGGCGCACTGTAGCAGTGCGCCACCAGGCCGGCCCCAGTTTATTGTTTTTTAATAGTTGTAAATTGGTTGATTGTGGGTGAGGGTGATGCTGGGAACCATCTATTCCACCATCTTGCTTGGAAGTGAAGAGCAGAGCTTTCAATGGCAGTTTTAAATAAATGGGATCAAGATCCTGAAGCATTTCTTTCAAAAAGATCGTAACAGGAGGTGAAACATGGCTTTACCAATACAATCCTAAAGGTGTAAAGCACGTTCAAAGCAATAGCTAGGAAGAGGTGGAAGTGGTCCAGTCAAAGCAAAAGTGGACCGGTCAAGAGTAAATGCTGTGGCAGCAGTTTTTTGGGATGCTCAAGGCATTTTGCTTGTTGACTTCCTGGAGGGCCAAAGAAGGAAAATATCTTCTTATGAGAGTGTTTAGAGAAAGCTAGCCAAAACTTTAACAGAAAAGCACCCAGGAAAGCTTTACCAGAGTGTCCTTCTCAGAGTTTCAATGAGAAGTCATTAGGCATCCACCTTACAGTGTTGATTTGGCTCCTTCTGACTTTTTGTTTCCTAATCTTAGAAAAACTTTAAAGGGCACCCATTTTTCCTTAGTTAATTATTAATGGAAAAGGCTGCATTGACATGGTTAAGTTCCCAGGACCCTCAGGTCTTTAGGGGTAGACTAAATTGCTTTAACTTTTGCTTACAAAAGTGTCTTGAACTTGATGGAGCTTATGTTGAGAAATAAAGTTTTTAGTT
>NW_007734148.1:102958-119380 GCF_000696425.1 Galeopterus variegatus | reverse complement strand
ACAGAATTTCCTTTTGAGGTGATGAAAATGTTTTAGAACTAGATGGAGGAGGGGATTGCAAGAACATTGTGAATATAGTATGAAATGTCACTGAATTGTATACTTTTAAATGGTTAATGTTTATATGAATTTCACCTCAACAAAAAAAAAGGTAAAAAATAGTACACAGTGAAAAGCCCCATCCTTGTCTGCTTCCTGCACAGTTCCCCCTACACCCATAGCTAACCAGTCTACTTAGTATCTTAGGAATCCTCCGGTATATGTATGCTTACAAATAAATGGATAGATTGATTAAAAAAAAAGAGATGTTTAACTACAAGAAAATTTTGGTTTTCCCAGGCCAGTATTTACTATAAGAGAAATGCAAACATACCTTACTTTAACATTAATAAATAGCGACTGATTAAAAAGTAAAAATAAAATCATGACATTATAAAAAAAAATAAAGTCAATAAAACAGATTAAATATTCTACCAATATGCTCCCTTTCATTTTATAAACACTGACCTCATGACATATATTTACGGTGAAAATATACGAAACCCATGAATCTTTTTAAATACTGAACTATTTCCAAGCAGATGTCATCCTAAAAATGAGTACTCTATAAGAAACTAACCTGAAAATCACATTACTGAAAGTTAGAATGTACAGTTTTGACTGAAAGGTGTATAAAAGCATGAATGAAAAAAATATTAGGCTAATAGCTAAAAAAGAAAGGAAACTGATAAGGTGAATCAGTCACAAATTTGACACTCTATGAATGAACAATGATTCATTCAACAAATAGAATACATGCCCTGGAAGTTTCTCTGATAAGCAGAAAGTTCATTTAAAAAAATAATAATTAAATAACAATGAAGAAGTGTTAAATTTCACTTTATGTAAAGAATCCACAGGTGAATTTTCAAACAGTAAAAAGAATTTAAACTGAAATAGTAGGGTTCATAGTAGAGTTATGTGGCTCATTATTTTATAGATTTAATATGTGTTCTGGCTCATGTCCACATTTTTAGGATTATATAAATTCGCTAGTGCAATAGCACATATCATCACTGCTTTTTTACTTTCTCATTTAATTCAAAAGCTTTTTAGATTTAATATGTGTTCTGGCTCATGTCCACATTTTTAGGATTATATAAATTTGCTAGTGCAATAGCACATATCATCACTGCTTTTTTACTTTCTCATTTAATTCAAAAGCTTTTTCTTTTTGCTTCCAATTTGTAAGTTTGCAATCAGAATGTACAAAATCATTCTGCCTTATTTTTCTCTTTTATCTTTAAGTTTATTTTTATAAGACTTTCTTCGCATCATAACTTTAAGTAAAAAAGCAAGATACAAAATGCATGTTTAATATGCTATTTATTTTAAAACACTGTATGAGGGGGAAAAACTGCCAGGAACTATAAAAAGTACTAATAATTTTATTTGAAAAGTTAGACTATTATTTTCTTCCTTTTCACTATCTTTCAAAATTTCTAAAACAAGTTCATATTATTTGTAATGATTTAAAAATAAGTTTTTTTATAAAATCTTAATTTAAACCAAAAGAATCATTGGATAAACACAGAACTAATCCTAGTCTAACACTTCATAGGCCATTTCATTTAAATATTTATTCTCAATTATGCACAATTCAAATGCAATCACAAAGACTTCAGGAAACTCAATATCTTTTACTTCACCAACATTTTGTTGATTTAAATATTGCTTTAAAGATATTGAGAACACCTAATTTCTCCAAAGAAGATATACAAGTGGTCAGCAGATATATGAAAATATGTTTAACAACAGTAATCATCAGGGAAATGCAAATCAGAACCGAAATGACATATACTCTCACTCTTCTTAGGATGGCTATTATCAAAAAACAAAACAGAGAAGGAAATAACAAGTGCTGACAAGGATATGGAGAAATTGGAACCCTTGTGCACTATAGGTAGGAAAGTAAAATGGTGCAGTCTCTATAAAAAAGAGTATGCAGTTTCCACCAAAAATTAAAAAATAGAAGCACCATATGATCCAGCAACCCAGCTGTTCAAAACAACTAAAATCAGGATATCAAAGAGGTATTTGCATTCCCATGTTCACTACAGCATTATTCACAGTAGCCAACATGTGGAAACAAGTGAAATGTCCATCGATGGATGAGTGGATAAAGAAAATGTGGTACACACACGCAATGGAATATTCATCTTTAAAAAAATAAAAAGGAAATCCTGTGATTTGCAACAACATGGATAAACCTGGAGGACAATATGCTAAGTGAAATAAGCCAGACACAGGAGGACAAATACTGCATGATTCCATTTATATGAGGTATCTAAAGTAGTCAAACTCATGCAGGCAGAAAGTAGAATGCCAGGGAATGGGAGTAGGAGGAAATGGGGAGCTGTTATTCAGTGGATACAGAGTTTAAGTTATGCAAGACGAAAAAGTTCTAGAGATCTGCTGTACAACAATGGGCATATAGTTATCAGTACTGCACTGCACAGTTAAAAATTTGTTAAGAGGGTAGATTTCATGGTATATATATATTTTTATCACAAATAAAAAACAAAAAATACACTTAATAATTCATAAGAAAGAAAACTCATATGTAAATAATACCATCCAATGCAGGGGGGAAATCACTGTTTGTTGAATACACCAAAAAGTAATGCCCGTTCCTTTCAGTCATTATCTTTTTACTTCTGTAAGAATGATCTGTTTTCATTCATTTAACTTTATCTTCAAAGAAACTTGCCTACTTTTGTTTCCCTTCACCCACAGCCATCTGATGAGCCACAAATGAGCCGAACCCACAATTAGTTAGGGATTCACTTTATTTCCTCCCATAAAATAATGTAAAAGGTATTATTGTAATTATATCAAGCAAATAGCCACACAGGCAAGGGCTGGAAAATGGCAATTATATTCAAAATATTAAATGTGCTGCAAACACAGCAAGAAAGAATTCTAACTATGGATCCAATCCAAGGCTTAGAAAAAAACTTTTGATGTAATGGTCATGTCCTCTTCTTATGTCACCCAAAATAACTTTTATGAATATGAAGAAAGACAGTACACTAGTAATGGGATTAAGTAAATAAACGGATTTTAACAAAAGTGAAGGGTAGCGTTCCTCATACAAACTAAACAGCTACTATAAATTTCGAAAGACCATTTTCTTAAAAAAAAACAAAAACAAAAACAAAAAAACTTCAATTACTTTTGCTTTTGTATAAGTGATGTCTTTTGTATTTTTAACTCCAAGAGTTGCCAAAATAAGTCCATTTACATGTGATGCCTTTCAACTAGCAAATTTACATTTGAATTTTGTTGGCTTTGGACCCTGCATTCTGTTCTCTTCTTTGTGCCATTGTTGTTTTTAGGTTTGGCAGTAGCTCTAGGTCTTTGTTTAACTTAGTTCCTTTGTCTAACTTCTGCAGTATATACACATTATAAAATTAGCATGAAACACTTTAGCTTCCATCACCACAATTAATTATCACTCTGGCAAAGGCTTGCAAATTATGCTTATGTGGATCCAAAAGGAAGAAACGCAGAGACATAACACCTCATCTCTCCACCTGAAGAAGACATAAACAAGAGAATGAACTATTTGGTTCAATAGCATACACAGGAGATTCATCATGAAGATTACACCCAATTTTAATGCACTAAATGATTAGTAATTCGAAAATAGAGACCCCAGCACTCAGCGCTAAATTTGTTTGACTGCCAAAATGTCCATCTTTCTCTTAATCTCTATTGTACTTTTCTATCTCTCTTCTAATACATTGTATCTGTCTTCCAATGTATTTTTAGTTTTATCTAACATAGAAGTACTCAATGTCAGGTCTGACGTCCTTCCTCAAACTCATCATGAAATTGTAAAAGTGATAGCTTGATTTGTTAAAGTTAATACTTGAGAGATTTACATAAGTAAAATCATGGAATGGATCAATAATTAAAAAGGGATTTATATAATGAGTTTGATCTTCAGCACTCTATGGTGAAATGTTATGTACATGAATAGCCTATATGCACTTAAACAGAGATTTTGACTGTAATAACTTTGACAACATCCAACTATATAATCATGAATAAATTCAGTTGCCTTCATATTCTTATTATGAGTTAGTTAATTACCCTAAATGCAATTTTTCACCTTAATCAAGGCAGCAGTATAATCAGGAAGATTCAAAAGAACTATTTATATTGGCTCTGAACTGGTTTTTGTGTTTACATCTGATCATGAGATATTCTTGATGTTCTGAGAACTCATGGCTCTTCACAAATAAATAAATCACAGGGTTAAGACCTTATTTTAAAGGGCTTTTATCTTTCCCTACTGAATATCACCCTAAAAACAGCTACTTCCTCATCTGAACATTGATTGAACTCTTCATATCACTTCCAGAGGAGAGGAAAGGCAGTAAAGTTATTTTTTGGAAAATCAAACCCCTACTATTCAGCCAATGCTTATGGAACTCCTTTCCATCTGTTCCCTGACATTTCAGTCAGGTTATGCACTTGCCAAAGAGCTTTATTTTGATACTGAATCCACTGGTGAAGACAAATGGAATAAAATCAATTTACTTTTTACTAAATATTACTAATTTAAAGGATGAAAAGCCATCATGTATAATGTCAAGATAGCCTCCACAATCAAACATACAGCCCATGTTAACACTGGTGAAGACAAATGGAATAAAATCAATTTACTTTTTACTAAATATTACTAATTTAAAGTATGAAAAGCCATCATGTATAATGTCAAGATAGCCTCCACAATCAAACATACAGCCCATGTTATAAACAAAATCAGGATTCTAGACTGACAAGATGTTAATGGTTCAGAATTCTTTGCTATTTTGATGCACTAAAAAAATTATTCTATGATGAAGAGATAAACAAACAAGAATCTATATAATGATGTTTTCACGGAGAGAAGGCAGCTTCTTAAAAGAAAGAAATAAGAACCCTGAAAAAGGAGTTTTTTGCAAGTAACATTTTGCAAGTAACTCAAAAGTCAATAATAAAAACTCTTATTCAGGGAAGAAAGTGAGAAGAGAAATCATGAATTCTGTGCTTCAGTATTTACTGAAAAATTAATCAAGAGAGACCTGAAATAATTTTTGAAGGAGAAGTTTAAAACATTAGATCAAAGAAGAATAAAGATATATTTATATAAAGGTGTGGATGCCAGTCAACCTTGGATTTTGACAATATCAAAGAACTGATTAGCAGTTACTGTGTCAAAGGGCAGGAAGATCAGTAACTCTACTTGACCTTAAGAAGGTCCAGAAGAAACCCTAATCTGTACAGATAAATGGGTCTCAGGATTCCTGAAAAGCTGATGTGAAGCAAGGAGAGGGTCTACTGACTAACAAGTAAGCATAACCCAGAGAGCGATAGGTAACAAATTTATTTGGGAGGCGGGGAGGAGGGAGTGGAGAGTAAGACTCATCTCTCTTAGACTTCCCTGANTATTTGGGAGGCGGGGAGGAGGGAGTGGAGAGTAAGACTCATCTCTCTTAGACTTCCCTGAAAGGATGCATAAGTATAATGCCAAAAGTAACCCATAGGCATAATTTATTTTTTAAAGAATTTTAAAAGATTCTGAAAGAAAGAAATAAGAACCCTGAAAAAGGAGTTTTTTGCAAGTAACATTTTGCAAGTAACTCAAAAGTCAATAATAAAAACTCTTATTCAGGGAAGAAAGTGAGAAGAGAAATCATGAATTCTGTGCTTCAGTATTTACTGAAAAATTAATCAAGAGAGACCTGAAATAATTTTTGAAGGAGAAGTTTAAAACATTAGATCAAAGAAGAATAAAGATATATTTATATAAAGGTGTGGATGCCAGTCAACCTTGGATTTTGACAATATCAAAGAACTGATTAGCAGTTACTGTGTCAAAGGGCAGGAAGATCAGTAACTCTACTTGACCTTAAGAAGGTCCAGAAGAAACCCTAATCTGTACAGATAAATGGGTCTCAGGATTCCTGAAAAGCTGATGTGAAGCAAGGAGAGGGTCTACTGACTAACAAGTAAGCATAACCCAGAGAGCGATAGGTAACAAATTTATTTGGGAGGCGGGGAGGAGGGAGTGGAGAGTAAGACTCATCTCTCTTAGACTTCCCTGAGAGGATGCATAAGTATAATGCCAAAAGTAACCCATAGGCATAATTTATTTTTTAAAGAATTTTAAAAGATTCTGTAATATGAACTATTGAAAGCAAAAACAAAAACAAAAGTCTAAGTTATGATGAAATTAAGGATTTTTTTGGTCATGAGAAACAAAAACCAAGGACAGGAAAACATTTACTGAAGTAGATGGAGAAGTGTAAATGGATTCCATAAATGATCAGAAAAGATAAATAATCTGGATGGGGAAACCAAGTTAAATAGCTGGGTATACAAATGACAATGAAGTAACTGGCTAAGACTGCTGTTAAAATATTTCGCAGGGCCTCAGAGATAGGGTAAATTAACAAATGAGTTTCAATATGGGTAAATGAGTAAGAAAAACAACCCAAGCTCTATTTACAAGACATGAGGCATAAATGAACTCTTGATTAAATCATCACTTACACAGAGAGGTGAACAAGGATGTGTACACTCAACTCTAATACACTAGAATACAGCAAATTAATTAAAACCAAAAGTTAACAAGTACAAGAAAACTTTAAGTGTGAGTGAATGGTACAGAATGAGGATAAGAGCATGCCAAGCAGTCTGGCCCTAATGCTGAAGTTGGTTACATCTGTCAGAAGCACAGGAAGAAAGGGGAGGAAATTATCTGACAATGAAGAGCCAGGCAAGGTACCCCACCACAAAAATCACAGCTTTTGGAGTACCTTTTCCTTTTTCCTCATTCACACAAGAAAAAATATGCTAGAAAGGCCAAGTTATCTATCCAACATCCTAACTCTCAGCTATCTACGAGGCACACAACATGCACATACTTGCATGTGTCCAGGGAACCACCACACTTAAACACAGTTCAAAGTTTTTCTCTATGTCTACAATATACTTGAACAAGAACCAGGTAAAGAAAAATATAGGTCTCCCTAAACTTCCTTTCCCATTTCCAAAGTAGCAAACGAAAACACTTCTTTAAAAGAACAAAAAATATTTTCGATACACTATGGCTTTCTTCTCTCTTTTTATGTTTTTCCATACAAGTTATATTTTATTATCCTCTTCTAATTAAGGGAAGGACATGCTTTGGCAAGAACGCAGATATGAGAATAGCAGCTTTTTCAGACAGGTGATTCACCTCTAGAAGTTTGAAGCAGAAGATCCTAAAAACTCTATCTGTGATACTACAAAATAGTACTCAGACACTTTTCTATTACTAATAGTGTCCCCTACCCCAGCTTCCTAATCAGATGTTGTAAGTTAATAGCTATTAACCCTTTCTAATGAAGTTAGAACAGGAATTTTTCACAAGCTCTTACAAATATTAATTTATTTTAAAGACTATTTCATTTTGTAATTAAAATTCCTTTCCCCTAGCAATCCATCAAGATGTTTTAAACATGGCTTACTTCACATTGCACTGCTGACTGTGATATACCATATGATTTGTTTCAAGATATACGTGTGTGTTTAGTGCTAGGTACTAGAGATAAAGTCCTTACTGAATAAGGAATACATGGCTTACTTCACATTGCACTGCTGACTGTGATATACCATATGATTTGTTTCAAGATATACATGTGTGCTTAGTGCTAGGTACTAGAGATAAAGTCCTTACTGAATAAGGAATACTGGTTTTTTGCCCTGTCTAATTAAATCACTTGTAAGCAAGTGTGCGTGTGCATGTGTATATAATCAGCTACATATTCATAAGAATGGTAAAAAATGGAAATCAGTATTAATATGAATACTACCTTTCATTTAATTTGCCCATTAAAAAGGAAAGGTACTTCTTACAGCAACAAATAATCAAATTTTTAAAAACTGAACAATTTTCCAAGGCAATCAAAATTGCTACTAAGATCCAACATTATAAGAAAATGACAGTGTGGACTGGCCTTTTTATCTCCCTCTCCTCTATTCTCAAGGATCTCCTGACTCTTCTACTATCCAGCCACCCCTATCTACAGTCAGGTAGCTTATACTATTTTTTAAAATCTGCAGAGGAATTTAAAAATGACTGCAGAAGAAGTCATTTTCCAAACTGCTCTGGTTTTATTACTTTACATTTTATCACCTCACAACCATCAACCTAAGAAAATGATCATATTTAAAATCTTTTTACTTCTTTGTCTAAGGAAAAACAATTGACCTCTCCCCTTAACTAAATGAGCTCTCTCCTTAATTGAAGTAACCCACATCATTCCAACATACTAGTTATGTGCAGCTACCCTAATTCTATGACTATCTGTAAGGAAAGCCTCAAAAAATTCTTCTACACAGAGGAAAATAATATAGGGCTTGCTTCTTTCTTTCTTTTGCTCCATTTAAAAGTTTCTCTGAGATATGACACCAAAAACACAACCAATAAAAGAAAAGAAAGATAAAGATAAACTGAACATCATGAGAATTAAAAGACAATGAAAAGACAACGTACAGAATCATAAGGGACTTATATCTAGAATATTTTATAAAGAACCATGACAACTCAATAATAAAAAGATAATAACAATTTAATTTTAAAATGGGCCAATGATCAAAATAGATGGTCCTCCACAGAAGATATACGAATAGCCAATAAGCACATGAAAAGATGTTCAACATCATTATTAGCTACAAGAGAAAAATAAATCAAAACCACAGTGAGATACCACTTCACTCCTAGGCGACTGGCTATAATCAAAAAGACAGATAAAAACAAGTGTTGGCAAGGATTTGGAGAAATTGGAATCCTCATACATACTACTGGTGGGAATGTAAAATGGTACAACCACTTTAGAAAACAGTCCAGCAGTTCCTCAAAATTATTAAACATGGAGCTGCCATATGGCCCAGCAATTCTAGTCCCCAAAAGAAATGTCAAATTACAAATGCAACCAAGCTGCCCTTTAAAATAACTCCTCTCTAACCTTTTTATCCCATTCCTATGACTTTCCTAATAAAAAAAAAACCTTTAAATATATCAAACCTTTATCTATATCAAGATGCCTTCTTTTTTTTTTTTCCTTTTTGTCTTTTTTTCGTGAACGGCAACCGATCGCAACCCTCAGTGTCGCGCCCGTACCGGACCAGGACCGGCAACGGGATTGCAACGCTCGGTGTTTCCCCCGCACCTCGCTCAGCCAGTGAGTGGCCGGTCTGTGTGTGGGATCCGAACCCTCGGCGGGAGCGCCGGCGTGCTTCCCAAGCGGCCTGACCCACTTTTCTGATTACATTTCATGAGACTCCGCTTAGGAGTCTTCTAATCCTGACAAGCCAGTCTCTTTGGTGTCTTTTTTTTTTTTTTTATCCCCAGAATATAAGCAAAGAAAAAAATAAGGAAAAGTTTAACATATCTAAGTCACCCTTCAAAATTCAACAAAAACACCTTGTAATATGACTTGACTGCAAACACTTTTCATGCTATTATTTGAATTAAACTACTCTTTCAGAAAACACTGCATCATTTTAACACTTAGAAATCAATCCCCAATTTATCACTGTACATAACCTTGTACAGACTACTCAGATCACCAAGACTGTTTCTTCGTCTGGTAAGTAAAGATAATAACTACCTAAATCATTGGGGGGTTGTAAAGATAAAATAAAATAATTCATGTTAAGTATACATTGGAAGCACTCAGTAAATGTTGACTAGTATTATTATCGTTAATTTCTAACATATGTGCAGAGGTCTGGAAACATATTGAGGGAAATACTTTATGTTAATATTGTTTCTCCTATGGCACCCACACAATGGGGAATTGTACATTCCTAAAAGTAGTGGAAATCACAGCAAACAGAATTTTAAGTGACAACATCCCCATTTTCAAATAGTAAAACTTACAGATTATTTCTCACTGTTTTTTTTAAAGGCCATAATGTGAAATGGAAATAACATTAACCTGGGAGTCAACGTCCTAGTTCTGGATTCAAGTCACCTTTTCACTATGCATTAACTGTAAGGTTTTGGGAAAGTCATATATGTAAAATACAAATAACAGCACTACTAAATTCACTGTATTGTGAGTATAAAATAAAAATATACATATATATATGAGAAAATGCTTTGTGAACTGTATACACATCCTTATAAATGCATGTGTGTGTGTCCTTATAAAATTGTACTCTATTAAATGTTAAATTAGTTGCCATAATTTATAAAACTATTCACAACCATAAGGAACAAGGCTGAACATATGAAATCATAAATGATCTTAGAACCACACGCTTCTTATTAATTTCACTTCTACCTCTCCAACATTATAATCCCTTTTACAGGTGGCAACATTTTATTGAATTGAGCTTTAACTCAACTCAGTAAAAGGCTAGCTCTTCTTGCCCACCTAGAAATGGTCAGCTTTAGTGACAGAGCATAAAGGCAAAGGAGGAAAAAAAAAAAAGACCATCAACTAACAAGAAAAGCAAAACACTAAGGATTCTTCTATTTATAGCATAATAGTTTGTTTAACCCCAGCAGCAAAAAATAGCCTTAGAGACTCAAGTAAAATCTGAAAATGTGATCAATTTCAAGAAACATCACTTAGGTGACCCAAGTACCCCCAAGAAAAGAGCAGCTATTTCCTTAAAGAGTTATTAAACTGTATCTAAATCCAAATGGTTATTATCAAAATCAATGTGCTGATCAATGATTTAAAATAGTTCACTTATAAAATTAAATTGAAATATATACTATTTGTACCTGAATTACATCACCAGCATATCACTAAATGACTCTGCAGGATGAATAGCTCCAGATAAACATTCTCTTAGAAAGCAAATAGCATTTACATAGATTCTTACATGTCAATTCATGACATCCATTTCTGAACCACTCCCATTTCTTTTCCCTTCTAATAACTACTGTAATGTTTACTTTCCTTTTGAACCTGCACAGTCCCTGCCAGATGTCTACAGAGCTCTGAAATAAGGGGTCTTCAGTTAATGATACATCTTTAGAATTAAGCAAAGTTACCAATTTTTACTAACATATCATAAAATTCTATAAGTAGAAAAATAAGTAAGAACATACTTTCTTTCTCAGGGCTGTTCATGTCTCTGCAGTCCCTTATAAATAGGAAACTTCCCCAGCCTAAAAAGAAGAGACATAGAAAGCCAAACTATTGAACAAACCAAGAATTGCTTTCAAACAAAATAACAGCAAGTAAATATCTTGCCACTACTATTCTCACCAAATTATTAATTTAGTTCAGGTAATAATGTGGGAAACATTCCCCATTACTATAAAACCAATAATTCCCAAGGTCAAAGGAGTCCATGATTTACTATAAAATAAACATTCTATGTTACCACCTGAATATAATACCACTCCCTTCTGAAAATTATTTTATTTTTTAAATTCTCATACAGTAAAGTTGACTTTTTTCAATTTTGGTGTACAGTTATGGGAATTTTAACACAATCATAGTTTTCAGCTATTGTTTCTTCAAATATTTTTTTCTGCATGACACTTTCTCCTCTCCTTCTGGAAATCTAACGGCACAAATGTAAGATCATTGTTACTGGCCATAGTTCTCTTAAGTTCTTTTTCTTTCTTTCTTTTCTTTTTTTTTTTTTTTTTTCATTTTTCTCTTAATTGTTTACTTTGGAAATTTTCTATTGGCCTATCTTCAAGTTCAGTGATTCTTTCCTCTTTCATATCCATTCTGTTATTGAGTCCATCCAGTGAGTTTATTATAGTTATTATATGTGGTTCCAATATCAGTTGTTTTCAAACTCTTGGCAGTGCTATTTGGATTATTTCTGTGGGTGCGCCACCCAGTGGTCAGTCTGCAACCTCGGTGAAGTTCTATCTGATATCTCAGTTTTTAAAGTCTTTGACTAGCTAATTTAAGACCAGATTCATGAACCCAGGAGTTTGTATACAACTTCAATGAGGTCTCTTTCCCCTTTTTCCAATTACCTAATAATACCCTTTTCTGTCCTCCAGCCAGGAACAGCCCACTTCTACAACCACCTTTGTTTGGTGCCAAGGATAGGGTTTGACTCTGCCTCTTGGAACCACAGCTTCAACAGAATGGAAGGTTGCCCTCCCTCAGAATTTTGGTTGCTGCTGATGATATTGCTTGAAACTGGATTGTGGGAAAAAGGAAAGAAAAAACGAACCACAAAAATAAAAACGGGATGACCTCAACTCTCTCTGAGCTTTTCAATCTTTCTCACACCTCAAGCCAAAACTAGAGGGTTTCTGGAAGTTGCTGTTTATACCACAGTGTTCATTTCTAGGTTTCCAGCTGTACTGAGTTTAGGCCAGAGGATCCTGCAGGTTTGGTGGTATTTTGAAGTCTGATGTTCTTCTCCAATTTGCCTGCTATTTACCATGTATTCTATCCAGGTTTTATAGTACATTTGATTGTAAAGAAACGGTGGTATGTGTTTACTCCATATTACCCAGAACCAGAGAATATTCCCCCTATAAATAAGTAAAAGAAGGTGTATTTCCTCATTTCTAAATTCTGAGTTATAGGATCTAACCATTAGTTTCATGATATTCTCTAACATCTAACTGTGGTGAGAAGTGAAATCAGAAAGACTCAGAAGATTGATATGATCCCCAAACCTCAAGCCAAATAATCCTTTTAGCCAAGCTCCTGGCTGCATGGATGACAGAAACGTCATTGAAAAGCACTTCAGCCAAATGAAAAGAAGGAAGTGTTTATCTGAGTTCCATAAGGCCACATCAAGGCCTTAGCAATTCCCTGACAGGAGCCAACATTTTGAAAATGGAAGTAGCCCACAACATTTAAAAGTAAAGATAAGTAGAAAAATATGGAGCTAGCAGTGTCTGATTTCTAAGACTATATGGAAACATTTCCATGCTATTCATTTCATGAATAACAAAACAGTATTACTCTACTTAGGCTTAGAAGGAAAGTGTACTCTGCTGCAGAAATAATCACTCATACAATAAAATATGCAGCTATGTAGCTGCCATAAGGCTCTATTCAGTCTGAGTGGCAAGTCAAGAGGCTGGCATCAAACATATCATCCCAGAGATTAGGCAGTTGGTTGGATTTGATGAGTAAAGAAAGGTTGGTCAATCCAAAATAATCTCACACTAGTCAGCCACACTGCCTAAAATCCCACAATAACTCACCTCTACAAATGTGTATTGTGGTTATATACGTGCTAGATATGTGCCATATACTAATGAGAAAATTACTGTCTAAGAAGTGAATCTTAGACATAAATATGCAATTAAGAGAAAGATGAATATTAAATTATATTTTCAATATGATTACCACTAGGTACAAACAGAAAAATAAAAGGAAGAGGGGGAAGACAAGAGAGAGGAGGAGGGGAAGGAAAAGAAAACACACTGAAATTTCTACAGTGCTTAGTTTTCAGCAGAGAGACAATGGGCAATATTTTTCCTATTTTTCCTTCCTGCCCACATATTCTAAATTTACTTTAATGAACGTGGTTACTTTTAAAATAAGAAGCAAACATTTATTAAAAATAAAGCAAACTGCACAAAATTACCATATGACCCAGCAATCCCACTCGGGAAATAAAGAAATAAAAACTTCTATTCATACAACCTGTATAAAAATGTTCATTGCCACTCTAATTATATTCTCCAAAAACTGAAAACAATCCGTTAACATGAATAAACAAATTGTGGTACATCCATATAATGTAACCTTATTCAGCAATAAAAAGGATTGAGCTACTGATACATACAACAACATAGTTATATCTCAAAGGTATCATGCTTAGCCAGAGAAGCCTGTCTCAAAATGTTACATACTATTACACTTATATGCAGTTTCCAAAAAACTATAGTAACAAAGAACAGATCAGTGGCTGCCAGGGATCAGAGGTGAGGAAAGGAGAAAATAACAACATGAATTGTTTTGATATGGTAATAGAACTGTCTGTATCTTGATTGTGGTAGGAGTTACACAGATCTATACATGTGTTAAAAATTTACGGAACTGTACACCAGAAAAAAGTCATTTTTACTACATGTTAGCTCTAAAAATGAAACTTAAAAACAGTACCACTGAACAACTCATATAGGATGTTACAAAATATATTTTTCTGCACTTAATAAGGAAGTTGAGTAGCAAAAAATAAAACAAAGCAAAGAACCAAATGCAAGTTTTAATCAAAAGTCTAGCAATCTTCTTAAAAATAAAAATGACAAGCTGATTCTAAAGTGCATATGGAAATACAAAAGCCCAGAATAGGCAAAATAATTTTTAAAAAGAAAAAGTTTGATTGACTTACACTATCTCATTTTAAGACTTACTCAAAACCTACAGTAATCAAGACATTGTCAGGTAGGCCTAAATTACAATAAACATACTGATCAATGAACAAATAGAAAGTACAGAAATACAACCAACATGTTCAAATGATTTTCAACTAAGACACTAACAAAAAATTCAACAAAGAAAGGACAGTCTCAAACAAATGGTGCTGGAAAAACTGACTATATTATGGGGGGTGGAGGTGGAAAGAATGTCAAGGCCTATCTCACACTGAAACCAAAATTAATTTTGAATGGTTAAGAGAATTACCTGTAAAATCTAAAACTTTAAAACTTCTAAAGAAAACAGGTGAAAAAGCTTCACAATTTTGCAGTTGGCAAAGATGCTTTTAGATATGACAGTAAAAGCTTTAATCACAAAAAGAAAATTTGGTAAGTATGATTTCATCAAAATAAAAACCTATTGCCCTTCAAAAATCTGTTAAGTAAATGAAAAGACAAGATACACACTAGGAGAATATATTCATAATACATTTAACTGATAAAGATTTTATATGTAAAATTATGAGGAGCCCTTTCAATTTAATAAAAAGCTGACAACTCAATTTAAAAATAGGCATAAGGAAACACATGAGTGGACAATAAGTGCATGAAAAGATGGTCAATATCATCAATCAGGGAAATGCAAATTAAAATTATGAGATACTACCACACACTCACATGAATAGCTAAATTTAAAGACTGGCAATACCAAGTGTTGTAGAGGATAAACAACTGCAACAATCATGCACTGTTTGTGTGAGTGTAAAATGGTATCATTTTGAAAAAGCAGTTTTCCACTTTCTCAGACTATTAACCATACATTTATGATGTGGCTCAACAATTTCACTCCTAGGTATTTACCTAAGAAAAATAATAATAAATATTCATAAAAAGACTTATATAGGAATTTCACAACAGCTTTATTCATAATATCCAAAACATTCTTTAAAAAAATCCAAATATTTATCAACAGATGAATGCATAAACAAACACTGGTATATGAAAAGCTATTATTTGGCAATAAAAGACAACTAATTCATGCAACAACTTGGATGAATCTCAAAAACATTTTGAGTCAGAAACTAGATACAAGAGTTCATCCTGTACAATTCCATTACTGTGCAGTTATTTCAAGAACAGGCTAAAATTAACTTACAGTGATAAAAATCTGATGATTAGTTCCAAAAGAGAAGTGTTGAGGAAAGCTAACTGCAAAGGAATATAGGGAAAACTTTCTGAGTTATGGACATGTTCTATATCTTGATTAGGGTATGGTGCATGGATGTATGCTGTCAAAATAGATCTCAAAACTAATTTAGTTATACACTTAAAATGTGTATGTTTTATTGCATATATGTATATTGTACATATATTTATATATACAATAGAATACACATTACATTTTATTAGAGATAATAAAATGCATACCTATAAAAAACATATATACAAGACATATAAATAAAATATTGTACTGGATGAAATCCAATAAAACTGAAATTAAGCAAACTCCTACACTTTTTTTCTGGGTTGAATATTTATTCATTAAACTATAAATATTCAAATGACTAAATCAGAAAACTTTTATCAGTTAGAGAAACATGGAAAATTGGCAGGAAACAGTTGGCAGAAGTCGTAGGAGTCATCTGGTCCTCCCTTCTAGTTAGTTCAAGTCCTATCAACAGCATGCTAGGCTGATGTTCATAACAAATCAGTAACATGTCACTCAGGCCTCTCAAGACAATATTCACTACTGTTGAAACCCACAAACTTTTGGAAAGCTCTCTTAAACTGAGATAAAAACCATGGTCTCCCAGAGCAAAGGTTGGCACACTATTGCCTATGGGTGAAATCCAGCCCACTCCCTTTACAAATAAAGTTTTGTTGGAATAGAGCCATACGCGTTTGTTTACCACATATTGTCTATGGCTGCTTTCATGTTACGATGGCAGTTAAACGGTTGCAACACAATGCCCACAATGTTTATCTGGTCCTTTACAAAAAAAAAAAAAAAAAAAAGTTTTCCTACCCCT
>NW_007734148.1:101218-102255 GCF_000696425.1 Galeopterus variegatus | reverse complement strand
AAAAAAAAAAAAAAAAAAAAAAAGTTTTCCTACCCCTGTTTTAGAGGTACAGCAGAGAAATCTATACCCTCTTTTACGTAACAAAATTCAAAAATCTGAAGAGCATTATTCCCATTCAGCCATAGTCTTTCCATCCCCAGTTTCTTAACTATTCCTTCTATGAGACCATTTTCAGTAACTCAGATCCTAAACATGCCCCTTTAGACACTACAGTTGATGAGTGACTATTAAAGTATGAAAATGAATTCATCGCCCCAGCTAAGATTACCATGGAACCATTAACATCTATGATTCTGACACCACATTTTCTATTAATGCAGTTTAAGTAAGGTTTCATTAACTTCTTTTATGTTCCATCACACTGGTGACTCACATATTTTTTACAGTAAGAACTTAAAAAAAAAAAAAAGAAGAAGAAGAAGAAGAAGAAAAAACACTGTATGAGGAGCTATCCACAAATTCTTTCAACATAACATCTGGACCTGGAGACCAGACGCATTCCAAGTGCAAGTATTTAAAGCTCCTACATGGTAATTTTCTCTTTCTCTTCACTTAATGTAGGCTACAATTCTATTATCATTATGTTGTTTGATACAAGCTTTCAAATTTGAGGATAATTCTCCTGACTGAAACAAAATAGGCTCCACAGTCAAAGTCCGACAGAGAAAATTCAGGTACATATAGATAAGAGGTCTGAAAATGGAAGCTCAACAAATCTGATTTAGTGCAAAGGGCACAGGCCTGTAAGTCAGATAGGACTAGGATTGAATTTAGGTTCTGTTTCTTTTCAGTTATATAACACATGTTCATAATTTCAAAAGTAGATTAAAGATGTAATGAATGAGACAGGCATTACCTTAAATATTTTTAAACATAAAACATAACCCAACATTTTTACGTCAGAGTTGCCTTTACATAATCTCACCCTTCTGTCTGGAAGAATTCCCTACTCTCCCTTACCTACTCTATCCCAAGGAGGAGTGAGCATCCTGACTACTGCACATGGTTCTTGAATATACGGAGCTAACATAATAAAA
>NW_007734148.1:99741-100546 GCF_000696425.1 Galeopterus variegatus | reverse complement strand
CTCTAAAGCAATGAACGCTAATCATTGTATCATTAATAAAACTGACATTCTAATTTTCATAGGCCACTCTGGTGTCTAACTTTTCCCTTGGCTCCAAACTAGGAATCAAGATCCTTTTTTTGAGTATGGGTCCTCTGATTAGTTTTCCACATTGCCTTTCTTGCATAAGTCATACTCCTAATGCATTCTTTACTGTGTTCACCTTGTTTCTTCAAAGTATAGCAAAAACTAATGCATTTGCAAAGAAAGAAATTCAGAACCTTCCAAATTTATTTTTCCTCCAATTTATTAATTTGTCTCATTTACATCTAATTCAATAGCAAGTACTGTAGCTCCTTGTAATAAAATCTCCCCAAACATGCAACTCAGCTTTCATAAAATAACCTTCTTTATGAATCCATCAGTTTAATTTTAAATAAATAATTACCAAGAGACTTGGAAACAAATCTAACTGACTCTTGGTAAGAGTACAACTCATTGGAGAAATGTGAAAATATACTAGAGAATAACTGACTAGACACAAGTGACCAATGATCAATCAGTGTATTTTTCAGGGGGAATGGAGAAAGTTGATTAATCTAATTGGTAAAGAGAGCTTCAATGTTCTCACCTTTCAAAATGGAAATACCACCATCCTTCTTTCAAAGTTCCCAGGAGGATTAAATGAAATAATAGGTATAAAGGGCATAGAGAAGTATCTGGCACTTATCAGGTATTCAATAAACAAGCAAGCACCGAATGGAATCAAGCCCCATACCTAAACACAATCTATAAAACAAGTCAATCTTCAAACAATCTGCTTGGG
>NW_007734148.1:98975-99626 GCF_000696425.1 Galeopterus variegatus | reverse complement strand
CACACCTGTAGATTAAGCCACTGCTATGTCAATGTTTCCTCTCCCACCCCCAGTCTAACCTGTTATAGCTCAGGAGCTTACACGTATCTTCCCATTTCAGCATGACACACTGACTTCAGTTTGTCCCTACAGGAAAAAACACTAGGTTCTGACCCAGTTCTTGGTCCCAAGCTTACTCTTTACACATATTCTGCCTAATGGCTAACAAAATGCTCATGCCTTCTATATTGGAAAACATATTTCCTTTTTTTTAACAGATTTTTGTTAGCATGAGTCTATAATTTTGTTCTATGTGGGGCACCAAACAAGTAGAAAAGATCATTCCCACTCTCATGGTGAAAGAAGTAAACATGAGATTAGTATAACATATATCAAGTCTAAAAAAACACAAGGTGATATGTTTTATCCCCTCCATCTACCTCACATAATAAAAAATTAAAGCTTGTTACCCTTGATTTCAAATATGTTGTTCCCCTTGATTTTGTAGATCTTCACAAAGATAACCACGCCACTGTCACCTTCTTATCCACACTTACTCATCCTCTTCCATGAAGTCTTCCCTGATTAACTAGAAGAAAGCTTAGCATTGTTCTACCTACACATAGTCCCAAAATTCTTCCATGTCTGCCACCTGAAATAACATAGTTGTGT
>NW_007734148.1:89311-98191 GCF_000696425.1 Galeopterus variegatus | reverse complement strand
AAAAAAAAAATGTATGGAAATTAGGAGACAAGTTAAATAATAATAGGCGTCCCTCTTGCTAATACATGCCAAACTCTGCCATGTAAGATACTGCTTCTCTAGCTCCACACTTTGAGAAATATAAACACAAGAATTACAGCATATTGAACTCTCTGCAAGTGGACCTCAAGATGAGCTCAATATCTTTGCCTCTGCTCCTAGCCCAATTGTTAGCAGGTTCATCACTCATCTCCTGACCACATCTGTTAATGTGCTATATAAATAAGGCACACAAGTCCTATATTTTCTGGGCCAATCCCTATGACATTTATCCTTCTTTTTAAGGAAGTGTCAAATATACAATTAATTATGATTGGATTTTTATAAATTTGTAAGACTTCATGAATAAACCCATGTCTAACCAAAGGAATTAAATAATATTAATTTGTTCAAAACACATGATCACTCCTATTTATAGAAAAAGGTAGTGAACAAAATAGTAGTGAACAGCACTCTAGCGGCAGTGAGCAAAATGCTTCTGAAACATCAGTACTACCTGCTAAAAAGTTGCATTTTAGCAAATGCTGGCAATATTAGAACTTTGCCCACTTTCTCCTTAGACAGATTCTTAAAACTCAATTTTTTATCAGGCTATCAACTCTTCTTCTTACCAGGCTACCAGATTCCTTAACAGTTTGGTCTTGACTTCCTTACCAAAGGCACATTAGAACTGAAGTCAGTTTAATTCTTTCCTAAGCCTCAGTCAGCCCAGGCATTCCATCTCGTTCACTGTTTCTATCCTCACACCGCGGCACACAATCAGAGGGTCTCCCTTACCCGAAAAAGAACCAGTAATCAGTGTGGCTCAACAATACCAACATCAAGCAATACCTTTTCCATTGTTGTTTCAATCTCTCTGCTTTGTTTGCTTTGTTTTTATTTTGTTTTACTTTTTTTCCCCCCTAATGGCTACTTTTTGGCTGGCTTTCCAAGATCCTTGGACTAAAATGCAAAATTTAACAGCAATATCTCAACCTTTTACTGTGCGACTCTTGTACTTCTGGGAGTTTGCAATACACAGAGGCTTCCCAAATTAATTTGGTGTCCCTTGCTTTCTTTCCCAGAACGTATTATCTAAAAACTCCTTCTTCTGTAAAACTGAGCAAAGAAGACTGTGTTACATGTATGTTTAAGTACAAGTATGTAATGCCGAATTTCAGACTCACCAGGAAGACTAAAATGCAAAATTTAACAGCAATATCTCAACCTTTTACTGTGCGACTCTTGTACTTCTTGGAGTTTGCAATACACAGAGGCTTCCCAAATTAATTTGGTGTCCCTTGCTTTCTTTCCCAGAACGTATTATCTAAAAACCCCTTCTTCTGTAAAACTGAGCAAAGAAGACTGTGTTACATGTATGTTTAAGTACAAGTATGTAATGCCGAATTTCAGACTCACCAGGAAGAATTCAGTCCAAGTGATAATTTGTGAAACTTCACCTAACGAGACAATGTTTTAGTAAGAAAATCTAGATGTTCATATCTCCTGAGGTTGTTTTCAGTTTCTCAACTGGTGACTGTTTTTTTTTTTTACTACTACCAACAAATCTGCACTGAACATCTTTGTATATCTATCTTGACACACTTTTGCAAATATATTTAAAGGAAACAATGTTGAGCTAGAGTGATATAGCAGGGCTCTGCAAACTTTTTCTTCTTTTTCATTGGCTAGCCAGTATGGGGCTCCAAACCTGTGACCTTGGTGTTTTAAGGCTGCCCTCTAACCAACTGAGCTAAGGGATCAGCCCTGCAAACTTTTTCTTGAAGGGACAGATAATGATTATTTTTGGCTTTATATGTTCTTGTCAACTACCCAATTGTGCTTTGTACTGAAAAAGCAGAGATAGAAAATACAAATACAAATGGGGTTGGCTGTGTTACAAAAAAACTTTACTTACAAGAAACAAGCAGTGAGCCAGATCTGACCCAAAGGCAGCAGTTTCTTACCCTCCTGCTGGAAGTGATATACATTTAAATGTCATTGCTAGGCTGAAGGGTATATACATTTGAAATCTTTATTGATACTTCTCAAATGGATCTTTTGTTACATGGGGATATGGGGCCTTCAAATGGACATTCCAGAGACCACTCACATTCCTTGTCAACTGTGAAGGGTCTGAGATTTCACCCTACTTGTAAACGAATGAGGTAGCCTGCCACCCTTTCACAGACGAAGGAAGAAGACATGAGACTCCTTAGTCAGAGCAAATGAATTTATCAATCATATCCCAGCAAGCAGCACGAACATCAGCATATCTGCATTAGTTCACCTTACCCCCACATGCCACAGCAGCAACATGGATGAGCCCAAATGGATGGTGCACACCCAGTGGATTTACAGGAGAGGAAGCCTGAGTTGAGGAAGCCCTAATCTCCTAGAATGCACAGTCAGCATACCTGACATTTGCTCTGGAGAGAGACATTGTTTCTATTGTATCAAACAATAAACACACCTGCCCTTTGTTCCAGAGGGAGACACTATGTCTATTTTCCAAGGGTGTTTACTGTACAAGCATCCATGAAAGGATAGTCCAAAACAAAGACAGTCAGTGCCTCTGCTCACAAAATGTGGAAATGCAAGAGGCCCTTGGAAAACTACATCCTAACAATATGTAAGCCCTGTTTCTACACTATCTTAGGCTCCTGGTGAATTTTCTCATTTAAGCATGAGACTCTATCAACCAAGCTGATTAACCTGACCAATAAAGGGAGGACCACATTTATTTAATTTGCCTTATGCACCATGTGATTACAGCTTTTATAAACAGGATTCCAAGCAGCAAGATGAAGCCAATCTATAGTATTGACTTCCACCAGGTCCTCTGGGGTCCTGGACTAGATCAGCTGAACAAATCCCATAAACCATCAGAGTCTACTTTAGAAATCCTAATGGTTTTCTCCTTCTGTTTTGGTGTTGACCTTCCCATTTAGACCAAAGAATTAATCCAGGTAAAGCAAGATGTATTAGCAATTACATAGAATGTGCCTTGTAATGTGGCTGGCCCATGAAGAAGTCTAAAGTAATTCTATCATCCATACAATCCTAGCCAACGACTTGATGTTGACCTGAATATCTTCTAGAGATGAAGCGGTATCACTGATCATGTCAATTAAAGTCAAGGTACCAATTTCATAACACTTATCCTAACTGGATGACTCCATCCTAGAGATAAATGCCTACAGGTTACATGTAAATAATGAATCAGTCAGCCCTTCAGGAAGCTCCCCAAGTAATCAAGGTTAGCCTATTTTAGAGAGATCTCTGCAATCATTTGAGAACTGCATAATGTTTTTCCTTAAATACCTTAAGTTCTTTTACAACCATCTTTATGGTCAAATCACTATGGTTTTGGTAAGTTAATGCCTGGCTGCCATACAAAAAACAATGCCAGGAGTGCATAAGGTGGCCCTGGAAAGAAAGAATTGCTTACAATTGTTGGAGCTCCACAAGCAGGAACTAAATTAAATTAGTCAGGGCACAGGCTGACAGTGCTTCAAACATGGCATTCCAACAGGCTAGTTTGCTTTAGGGGTCCCAGTTTAATTCAAATAATTGGATCTAAGTCCTTTTTGTGGAGAGACTGCCTGAGAAAATTAAGTCCAACCTATCCTGTTTGTCCATACACCAGCCAGGTAGCATTCAGGCACTTTATGGAATGACTGAGCAATGGCTATAGGAATGTGGGCAGGCAAGACATCTGACAGGTGCTTTGCACGAGAGGTACAAGACTTGGGGGTCTTCCCATGCTATTTCCAAGATGAGATGATTCCTTTCTGGGGACAGCCACATTCAAGTGAACAAACTCCTTACTAAGGATCAGGAGAACGTGAAAGAGGGTGAGAAATTTTTTGAATCAACTTTGTAGCCAGTCCAACACTCAACAATACTGAATTCCCATGGATAGTAGGGCATGTGGAAGGTCCATTGAACACCTTTACTATCAGCCAATTATTGAGTGGCTTTTGGGATTAAAGTTGTACCACTGTCAGGATGCAAATAGTCCCACAAACACTAGCACAGATTAATTTCAAGGGTCACAATGGTGTAGTTAGAGTTGGCTGATGGACTGGTGCAACAACACTGTAATCTGAAAAAGTGTCAGCAGCAGTGAGGCACTACCAAACAGCTCCAAAAAGGAGCCAAAGGTCCAATATAGTCAATCTACCAGCAGTGGGCAGAAACAGCAAACCATGCAATATGACCTCCGTCACCACAAGACAACAGTGTCAATTTCTGGCAGAAGCCACAAGTCTGGAATGCAACAGTGTCCTCTACATCAGAAACATGGAGTGTTTTACAACACAAGCATCTTGCACCTAGCCATTTCTTTAAAGGGATAATGGCAGGTACCAAATTGCTAAGGTATTAAGATTACACTGGGTATATTTAAAAGAGCAATGTAACCACTTTATTTTTAAATGTCAATACCGAACACCCAAATTACATCTTTTGCAATTATTAAACCTATGATTTAAAAGTTTAGATGTCAACTTAAAAATGCATAAGTAGTTTTTTAAAGTTAAAAAAAAGTCTGAAGAACTTTTCTATACCATGGTATCTTCTCTACACTATGGAAGAAACCCTTACAATTTCAGTATTTCAGACTCGGTTCTTCATAAGCCATAGGACTTCAGAAATGCTTCACAATTGCTGGCAATGCCTGGTTGTCAAGCCCATTTTCTTACAGAAAATTCTGTTTTCCCCAGAGTCTACATAACATTAACTGGAATATAGCAAGCAGTCAATAAATATTTACTGCATAAATGAAAATCTGAAGCCAAATATTAATCTTTTCTATTCTCTCTGCCTTCCTAATAACACCTCAAGACAATCAAGGAGAAGATCATATACATAGAAATGCAAAAGAGAAAAATACATTAATTTTCTCATAATATTATACCATTTCACACACACCCACAAAATCCATGGTATCTTGCATACAATGACCTCAAAGCATTTTCTAAAAGTACTTATTCTTACAGACTCTCAGTAAATCTTTAAGACAGTCAAATCAAGCCTCTTACCCTTGCTCACAGGAAGAGAAAGAAATGTGATATAACTTATCCCAGAGGCACAAGTGAAGCTAAGGAGAAAAATAAGCAAAGAAACTAAACCAGATTCAACAGAATATTCCTGTGGAGGATACTGTGATATACCATCCAACTCTCCTTAATGAAGAACACATTGCCCCTGCTAATGGGAGTACCTAAACTGCTTTGCCCGAGATTATACCCCTTCCCAGGGAAGCCCACAGCCAATAGCAGATCCACATGAAGTTATAAAGGCCTGGAAATCTCAGTCCAACTCAGGACAACTCTGAAGGGACATTCTAGCTCCTGCATTCACAGCAGGCTTAGTCAAGGATGTCACTGGGCCTGAATCACAACTCGAATTTTCCCTCTGTCCAATTCTGCTTCCTTCCCCACGTTTCTCAGATTCTGATCCCAAGGGCACTCAATGAACATCCTGCACACTAAACTCAGGTTTCCTATGTAATCAATCAGCAATAATTCCCAAGAGCCACACTTGTAGGTTTGGAGAGCATACAAGAGTTAAAAACCTATAATAGTTTCTACCTGCACATTCTTGTAGCTGGAGAAATAATACTGTAGAATGAAAAAGCCACCACTACTTCTCTAATAGTTCTAACTGAACCAAAATATTTTTCTTAAAAAAAAAAAAAAACATCAATACACAGCAAGTTGTGAACATTAATTAAAGATCTCAGTGTATATACCTGTCAGCATTAGTTTCCAGACCACCACTACTTCTCTAATAGTTCTAACTGAACCAAAATATTTTTCTTAAAAAAAAAAAAAAAATCAATACACAGCAAGTTGTGAACATTAATTAAAGATCTCAGTGTATATACCTGTCAGCATTAGTTTCCAGACTGGAATAATACTTCTTTCCTTCTAAACCCAAATAACAGAAATTGAACATACTAATTTAGTATATTAAATATCAGGTTATTACATGGTCTTATGTTTTATGTGATTTTCAGATTTTAATTTCTAATTATAATAGAAATTCCCCACGTAAGTATTCCATTTTCACTAAGCAAATTAAAATTCAGAAAGATACATTTCCCGTTAAGATCCCTGCTTAAGAAGAAAATACTTTCTTTCCTGAAATGTAATAGTAGAACACAGACATTGAGAAATGATTTAGTTAGACATCCCTATCAGCAAAAGCATCATTTCCTATATATCTCATTCCAAACAGCAAATTGAATATATGAATTAATTACATGGAGAAATGCAGGAAACTACTACCAGGTCCATTTTCATAGTTGGTTCTCAAAATGCAATCACTTTTAAGTCCTTGAAATCATAAAATTCCTTAAAAATTGATAGAAAGCTCTCAGACTCTTCGTAAATACCTGAACTGAAAATTAGTTTTTGCTAACACAAGAAATAAGAAAATGTGATTTTTAGAGAGGTTGGGGGGTGGAACCTGCTTTGGTAAACACAGTTGGTTTCTTTGTTTCTTTAATATTTAATCATTTAAAAAAGTTAAAAATGACTGCCATGGTGAACAAAATTTGTATTAAACATTTTATACAGGGTTTAGATGATGGTGTCATGCTCAGTCCAGTAGAAAGCCAGCACAAACTCGAAGGCCCAACCCATTTACCTTAAGAGGTACCTGGGCATTTTCCAATTCTTAAAATCTTTAAAAAGCTCAAGCTCATGGTTCTACCTGCCCAGCTCTCTGGTCCACTGCAATATTATTAAATAAAAATGGGGCCTCATGAATTGCCAGAAATTCTATTTTAAGAAATACAACATCAATAACTTCTTAGGACTTATATACAGAAGAATGATTGTTAACTGTCTTCTAAAATTAAGAGGGCCTCCAAACTTTTTCTAGAAACTAGACTGGCCACATCAGCCCTACAAGAAATGATCCATACACTTCAGTATCCAGATATTTCTTGCTAACCCTGGAGCTGTTTTTTTTTTTTTTTTTTATCATAGTCAGCCCTAAAAATATATTTGTCCTTATAATGTTCAAGTCCATTAGTTACTGCATAACCCAATGTTTTACTCTCCAAGTTTATCACATAATAATCCACTTGTGGTAGGCAGAGTAATGGTCCACCAAAGATGTTCATACCCTAAAAAGAGGGCTTTACAGGTGTGATTAAAACTATGAACCTTTACATGAGTAAAGATTATCCTGGATCATTCAAACCCTAGGAGAAAATGTATTTTACAACAAAATAATTATAGAACCTGGCTAACATGTGCTCACATGATCCAGGAGAACATATGTGGGAGTAGATGTTGAGAGGCCCTGTATTAGTCTGTTTCTATTGCTTATAACAGAAATACCAGACACTGGATAATTTGTAAAGAAATAATGTTTATTGCATACAGTCTTGGAGGCTGGGAAGTCCAAAGTCCAGGGAACACATCTGGTGAGAGCCTGTTGGTAGGTAGTGACTCTTCACAGCAAAGCAGGGTCTCTCATGGTGGATGGCAGAAGCAGAGATAGAGAGAGTGATTTCCTCACGTGCTCTCCTTTTAAATCCCCCAGAATCATGCCTATGACCAACAGGGCTGGCCCGCCTGGAGCTGTTTTTAAATACTAAGCAAATTAGACAATAACTAGTTTCCTTATTTTTGCTTTTAGAAGGGGAAAAAAGGGCCGAACCCTTGGCTCACTCGGGAGAGTGCGGTGCTGGGAGCGCTCCCACCATGGGTTCGGATCCTATATAGGTATGGCTGGTGCACTCACTGGCTGAGTGCAGTGCAGGCGACACCAAGCCAAGGGTTGCAATCCCCTTACCAGTCACAAAAAAGAAAAAAAAAAAAAAGAAGGGGAAAAAAGGCTTTCCTTCATGAACAAGTACCTCTTATAAAAGACATCAGCTCTGACCAACTACAAACTGAAAAATTTTCTTCCAGCACATGAAAATAAACTGATTCTACTGTGTCTTTCCTTCCTCCCATTCATTTGTCAGGTCAGTGTTATAGTGAATTTACCTTAAAATATCACTTTTATGAAGAATTTACCGTAGAATTTTCAATTTTTTTAATAAAAGTTAAGTTACATATCTTGTATTTAAGTCTCAGAATTTACCAACTATGGTATCTCCCATTCCCTCTCACTTTTGCTTCCCTACCAGCAAATAAAATGAATGTTATCAATGTTCTCTGCTTGCGTACAAATTTTGGATTTGGAACCTTCCTTGGCTATCTCTTATTGTCAAGGATTTTAAGAAAACAGGGTGGGGATGGGGACAACTAAGTAAAACAAATACTGCATGCAAAAGGAAATAAAATCAGATATACAAAGGAAAGAGTCAGAACTTGCTAATAAATCTATGTCAAATGTACAAACCCACACTGGGTAAAGAAAGTACTACCTATAAACTTTTTCCCTACTTGTAGCATCCCTGTGATTTCCCCAATAAACTACTTACATCAACCCTCAAATATACAGGTCCAAATAAAAAACAGTGATGACAACAACACATTTCACCATCCACCCCCGTGAAACAACAACAACTAATTCTACACACAGAAGTACACAGGTTCATATACTCAATTTGCATGTGGAAAATTCTATGGAAATGTTTAACTTGGTGAGTTAAGTATATGAGCCAGGCAGAGAGGAAAAGGATATTTCCTTTGGGACCTTGAACTTCATGTAGCACAGAATGAATCTGAGTTGAGAAATTAAGAGATATCCCAAATGAACTTAATCTTTGCTTGTCTATAACCGTTATTTTTTTCAGTGTTTCTTCTGTTCTTCCCTCTCCCCTCTCCCCCAAAAGACATCAATTTAACATACTTATAGCACCCGAAAAGTAAAGAGACATATTTAACAAAT
>NW_007734148.1:86247-88397 GCF_000696425.1 Galeopterus variegatus | reverse complement strand
TCTCCCCCAAAAGACATCAATTTAACATACTTATAGCACCCGAAAAGTAAAGAGACATATTTAACAAATGCTTTCTAATGATGATATCAAAAATAGTATTGTATAACAGAAAATTTCATCATTCTCATCTTTGGCTATAACCCTATGAAATTCTGAATACCCAAGGATAATTGGTACTGAATTAAAAAAAAAAAAAAAAGCCACCTAGTGAATCGTACAAACAGGACCAAATTTCCATAGTAAATAGTGAAAAGGTTTGATTAGGACTTTCATTTCAAAATGACAATTATTTTTGGAAGAGCTTATTCCATTTTATTTCACATAATTTAGGTCATTTTTATAACCAGGTGTTAATTCTGAGAAAAATGAACAAAATTAAGGAGGTCATAATTTTATTGACATTGTATAACAGCATCCCTCACTTCACAGTTGACTTTCTAATGTAAACTAAGGTAATTTTTCCACAAAGTTTCCTCTTAATTTTTTGATATCCAAACCACTCTTTTTCTGAAGCATATAACTGCATCATTCTCTTGGCATATTTCTCTTCTATAATTGTTAACAAGTCTAACTCTATCAGAGCCGCTCTTACACACAGTTTTGTACGTAGCTGGAATTGGCCCTTTCATGGATATTGTGAAACACTGCAATTTTTGCATTATCTACAGTTTTGCTTTATGCTCAGTTTATACTGAATTGTCGCCAGAGAGTTACAATATAGACTGATAAAGATTCTGACCCAACAGACATGGCAAGACACTCTAGCTGTGGGATATGTTTGAATGGAGATAATTTTGGAGATGATTCATCAAGTGAATACTCTGTCATAAAAGCTTTTGCTTCCCTATGCAATTTCTATCTGTGGAGACCTGGGATTACGAACACTTAGACAATAAGGACTTTAATACAAAACTGATGCCTAGGGGATTTAAGAAAACTAAAAAATAAACTTTCATTAATTAAGACTGGTTGAAGAAAAAGTTATTCAGCAAAAATAGTTAATGTGAGAGTTATCATATATACAATAAATAAATTTTTAAAAAATAAAAACATAATAAAATACATTCAAAAGAATNCATGGCAAGACACTCTAGCTGTGGGATATGTTTGAATGGAGATAATTTTGGAGATGATTCACCAAGTGAATACTCTTAGTCATAAAAGCTTTTGCTTCCCTATGCAATTTCTATCTGTGGAGACCTGGGATTATGAACACTTAGACAATAAGGACTTTAATACAAAACTGATGCCTAGGGGATTTAAGAAAACTAAAAAATAAACTTTCATTAATTAAGATTGGTTGAAGAAAAAGTTATTCAGCAAAAATAGTTAATGTGAGAGTTACCATATATACAATAAATAAATTTTTAAAAAATAAAAACATAATAAAATACATTCAAAAGAATATTATTTCAGTTACATCACTTTCCCTCATTTTTCCTAAGGTATTTCTCTGTCAGCACCTTAGATTTATTATGTTAGTCAGTTATCACTACACATAAATCCACAAAATTTTAGAGCTAGAAAGGACTTTAGAGATGATCTAAGACCACAACCTCCTTTCACAAAGAAAAAAAGTTAGACCACATAGGTAATGTGATTTGTCAAATATTAACATTTAATGGCACAAGGAATCCAAGTACATCATTCTTTCTCTTACTACAAAGTGAAGAATATTTAACATACTCTAGAAAACTCTCTTGAACAAATATATTTTTTGTGTGTGTTCTTAAAATGAACAATACGGAGGGAAAATAGTAACTCACATATCACATGCCTCGATCCAACTCTTATTGGGTTTGCCAGCAATGACTTCCTATAAATAATTGTGGGAAAACAAAGGAAATACTGACCCATGTTTACCTTTCCGAACAGATTTTAATGTTGGAAGATGAAGTAGCCTTATTTTTACCCAGAGGGTTTACTATTTCTTGCAGAAAAATATTTAGTTATATAATAGAATATTTAGTTTTTTAAAAAAAGAAATTCAGGAGGAGATGTTTCACATAATTATATGATGTAAATAACTATACTTTGTAGAAAACAATGTATAGACTCTAAAAGAAAAGAAAAAATATTTTAAACATTTTTCAACATTAACCTTATAATGACATAACCACTATGCGGTAATTACTAAAAGTGTCTACCTT
>NW_007734148.1:83903-85640 GCF_000696425.1 Galeopterus variegatus | reverse complement strand
TCTAAAAGAAAAGAAAAAATATTTTAAACATTTTTCAACATTAACCTTATAATGACATAACCACTATGCGGTAATTACTAAAAGTGTCTACCTTTAAAAATCTAGTGATCACAATGCCAAATATGCCTTATCTAGCTTGTTAATTGCCATGTCTCATTTTGTTTCTCATTTTTAAAAGGAAACCTATTTTAAATTAATAGCATCTTAAAACAAAGCTAGTACTGGCAACGCCATAATTTGACACAAAATGAGTACATTCTGTGAGAATAAAGACCTTATCTGATATCTCATTATGAAATTCCAAACATCTCATATGTCACTGGTTCCCTTGTACTTTTTGTGGAAATAATATAATGGAATTGAAATGATAAAAAAGAATTTATTTCAATTTACTAAATATTAACTAAGCACAAAGTACATACATGGTACTATGACAGACATAGCAGGCAATAAAAAAATAAGAAATCCCTTATCATAAATGACTTTTACACTCTAATAAAAGCGATACCAATTATGTTCAATAAAACATAATAGGTTTGGTAAGAGGTCTAGAAATAAGAGTATCACAAGAATCCACTGAAGAGCAAAGGACATTTCACCTGGAAAATAAAAATCTTAGGTGACTAGGTTCTTAAATACCCAGACTGTTATACATACGAGGATATAGATTCATTTTGTTTTGCTACAACAGTAGAAATGAGATCTATGGGAGGGAGCCTTTCTATGGACGAAGGCTGTCAAAGCCAGCAATTCCCCAAGCTTATTCCACAGACCACTGATTCCTCAAGCTCTCTCTCAAAAAGAAGTCTATGTCCATATAAGTCTAGAAAACACATGCCATATTTATGCAGTGTGTGCAATACTAGAGTTTCTCTGGGAAACTTAAAAACATACATGACCACTAAAGTCCTATACTAAAGAAACCTATTTTACTTTGTTTAATCAAGCGTTCTCCAAATATTTCACCATGAGTTTTGTTGTTGTTGCTTTAAGTATTTTTTTTTACTTAAGGAATACTCAAGAACACCCAGAGACACTGGGAATTGTCAATTAATAATGCTTTTCTAATGATGACACACTGATCATAAGTCTCAGAAAAACAGACTTCCCTAAAAAAACAGTAGTAGAGATTTTGATTATTATAACCACAAAGAAATGATAAGTGTTTAGGTGACAGATATGCTAACTATTCTGATTGGACCATTATACAATATATGCATGTATTGAAACAAACTATATCCCTCATTTCTAAAGGAAAACTGTGCTGGGTAGAGAATTCTTAGCTGGTTATTGTTTTTCGTATTTTGAATATAACATCCCATTTTCTTCCGGCCTGTAAGGTTTCAGTCGAGAAGTCTGCTGTTAGCCTGATGGGGGCTCCCTTATAAGTGATTTGATGCTTTTCTCTTGCTGCTTTTAGAATTCTCTCTGTCTTTTGAGTTTTGCTAGTTTGACTATAACATATCTTGAGGAGGATCTTTTTTGGATTGAATCTGTTTGGGTATCTTTGGGCTTCCTGGATCTGAAGGTCTACATCCCTCCCTATTCCTGGGAAATTTTCCATTATTACTTCCTTGAATAAGTTTTCAATGACTTTTCCGTTTTCCTCCCCTTCTGGAATACCCACAATTCCAATGTTTGTGCACTTGAGGTTGTCTGCTAGCTCTCTTAAATTTTGTTTTTTTTAATTCTTTTTCCTTTTTTTTTTCCCCATCTGCCTGGGTTGTTTCAAAAAGA
>NW_007734148.1:81637-82608 GCF_000696425.1 Galeopterus variegatus | reverse complement strand
GGCGGGAGAGCCGCTGCGCTCCCAAGCGGCGCACTGTAGCAGTGCGCCACCGGGCCGGCCCTACATTCTTTTTAAAGTTATTAATCTCTTTGTAAATTTCCTCCTTCATATCCTAGATATTATTTCTTGTTTTCTGATTGACTCTTCTCTTATTTCTTGGAGTTTTCTTAAGATCAGTGCTTGGAATTCCTTTTCAGACATTTCAAGGGTTTCTTGTTCTATGGAGTTTGGTACTTGAGAATTACCATATTCCTTTGGTGGTGTCGTATCTTCTTGTTTATTTGTAGTTCTAGTTTTTCTACACTGATGTTTGGTCATCTGGTACAACACTTGTTTCTTCTATCACTCTGGAGTGGGCTAGGAGGGGAAAGACTTTCTCCGCTATTTGCAGATTCTGCTGGTGACTCTTCTTGTATCAATGCAGTTGAGTGTGCAGTGGGCTGCCTTGGCTCCTGTTCAGTCAGTGGGCAGGCCACTCCAGTGCTCAGGTGTAAGCAGGCCGGCATCTAGCTCCGGCCTGGGGTACAGTGGCATGGGTCCAGCACACACTCACCTGGGCACCCACTCCTTCAGAGGGCCAGTGGGCCCCTCCAGTGCTCTGAAAAAGCCACTTTGAAATCAGTGCTTATTTTCAGTCAGCAACAAATTCCTAAATTTTGGTCTATACCACTATGTGCCATTTTCCCTCTCTAAATTCTATTTCTTTTTAAATTTTTATTTGGTAAATTATTATACAGTAAAATTGGCTTTTTAAAAATTTTGGTGTTCAGGTCTACGAATTGTAACACATGCATAACATAGATTCTTGAGCTAGCACCATAACAGGATATAAAACAGTTGCACTGCACCAAAAGAAACTCCCTCATGCCTTTATACTCAAAGGTTCCCTCTAGCCCTAACTCCTGGCAAGGACTGATGTGTTCACTATCACTACAGTTTTGTCTTTTTGAGAATGTTGTATAAATAGAATC
>NW_007734148.1:74325-81225 GCF_000696425.1 Galeopterus variegatus | reverse complement strand
GACTGATGTGTTCACTATCACTACAGTTTTGTCTTTTTGAGAATGTTGTATAAATAGAATCGCATTTATTATTGAATCTTTCAAAGAGGCTTCCTTCATTCTGCATAATGCATTCAAGATTCATCCAATTCACTGCATATATGAATAGTTTGTTCCTTTAATTTCAGACATTATTTCATTTTGTAGATATACCACATTTTGTGTATACATTTACCTGTTGACGGACGATTGGGTTGCTTTCAGTTCTTCCCAACTACCAATACAATGTCTATAATATTTGTTTACAGGTTTTTGTGTAAACATATTTTTATTTCTCTAGGGTAAATTGAGAAGTAGAATTGTTGGGTCATATGATAAGTGTATGCTTAACTCTATAAGTAACTGTCAAAGTGTTTTCTAAAGCAGTTATACCATTTTGCATTCCCAATAACCATGTATGAGAGTTCCGTGATCCATATCCTTGTCAACACTTGGTACTATTTGAGTTTTTTAATTTCTCCTGCTCTAATGTATGTAATTCATCATGTTTTTAACTTGTATTTATTTTCCTAATAGCTAATGATGCTGAACAGATGTTCAACTTTTTCTTTCATTGGATCACACTTTTTATGTCTTGTACTCTTTGCCTAACCACAAATCAGAAAGGTTTTATCCTATATTTTCTTCTACAAGTCTGAAAGTTTAAAAGTTTTACTTAGGGCTATGACTGATTCTGAGTTAATTTTTGTAGAAGTTGCAAATTTATGTCAAGGTTCTTTTTTTGCATATGAATATCTGATTACTTAAACATCATTTCTTGATAAGGCTATCCCTTATTCACTGAATTACTTTAGCACTTTTATTATATTCTGTATTTCTGGTTACTTTTTTATGTTCCATTATATACACGTGTATTCCCTTTGCCACTACAGCACTGTGTATGGATTTATACTAACTCAAAATCAGGAAGGGTAATTTCTCCACCTTTATTCTTTTCCAAAATTTGTTTTAGCTGTTATAGTTCCTTTAAATTTCCATATAAACTTTTAAGTCAGATTGCATATATCCACAAAATACAGCACCAGAGTTTTGATTGGAATTGTTTTAAATCTATAAATCAAATTGGGAAGAAATGAGTTTTACTTTTTTGAGTCTCCCAATCCATGAACACAATATACATTTATTTAGGTCTTCCTTGATTTCCTTCATCACTGTTTAGTAGTTTTGAGTTTACAATCACAAATCTTATATACATGTATATTTTATTTATACCTAAACATTTTATTCCTTTGGAGATAAATGGTATTTATTATTTCACTTTCCTAGTGTACATTGCTAGTATATAGAAATAAGGTTTATTTTCTGTGTTGATCTTGTATCTTATGACCTTGCAAAACTCAATTAGTTCTAGCTTTTTGAAGATTCTTTGGGATTTTCTAAATAATCATGGTGTCTGCCAATAAAAACAGTTTTATTTTTCCTTTCTAATCTGTATGCCTTTATTTTCTTTTGCTGATATATTAACACTGAACAGATTTCCAGTAAAATATTAAATAAGAGAGGTTAGGAGTGGACACCCTTGCCATGTTCTCATTTACGGAGGAAAACATTCATTCTCTCACCAAAAAGTATCATATTAACTGTAGGGTTTTTTTTTATCACAATGTATTATTCTTTTTATAAATAGAGGGATTCAATTTGCTAATATTTTAATGAGGATATCTGCAACTAGTTCTCATTTACGGAGGAAAACATTCATTCTCTCACCAAAAAGTATCATATTAACTGTAGGGGTTTTTTTTTTTTTATCACAATGTATTATTCTTTTTATAAATAGAGGGATTCAATTTGCTAATATTTTAATGAGGATATCTGCAACTATGTTCATGAGGTATAGTGATCCATTAGTTTTCTTCATTCCTTCCCTTCCTTCCTTTCTTTATCGTATCTGTCTGGTTTTGATATTAGGTTAATTCTGATGTCATAAAGTTGGGAAATGTTTCCTCTTCTATTTTCTGAAAGAGATGGTAGAGAAATATTATTATTTCTTCATTAGATGTTTGATAGAAGTCACCAGTAAAAACATCTGGGTTTAAATTGCTCTCTTTTTTTTTAAAGGACTATTCAAGATTATCTGTTTAAGATAAAACAGTAGTTTTGATATTCTATTTCAAGGAATTAGTCCAATTCACCTAAGTTGTCAAATTCATGTGCATAGAGCTTTATTTTCTGGTATTCCTTATTGTCTCTTTGGATTCCTGCAGAGTTTGTAATGATAGCTATCCCCTTTCATTGCTTACACTGGTTCTATGTCTTCCCTTTTGCTATAGTTTTGCTACAAGATTATCAATTTTACTGATCTATGACAAAAGAAACGCAACTTTTGGTTTCACTGATTTGGGCTATTGTTTTTCTGCTTTGAATTCACTGATTTCTCTTCTTTGGGTTTATTTTGTTCTCCTTTGTTTAGTTTCTTGAGACGGTAACACAGATTACCAGTTTGAGGTATTTCTTTTTTCCTAATATAAGCACTGAATGCAATAACTTTTCTTTTAAACACTGCCTAGGCTGCATAAATTTTCACGTTATATTTTCATTTACATTCAGTTCAAAATTTTTTAAAATTTCCCACGAGGTTTCCTCTTTTACCCAATGGATTATTTAAAAGTCTGCTATTTAACTTCTAAGTACATGGAGATTTTCCTGTTATCTTTTTGTTATTGGTTTCTAGTATATTTCCATTATGATCTGAGAACATATTTTATACGAGTTCAATTTTTTTAATTTAAGATCTGTATTAAGACCAAGATACGGTCTATCTTGGTGAATGTTCCACATGTACTTGAAAAGAATATATATTTTGTTGTTGTTGGGTAAGGTATTCTATAAATGTCAACTAGATCTAGCTGGCTGACAGCATTGTTCAGGCATTCTATACCCTTGGTTACTACTGTTTACTAGTTCTATTTATTCCTAAGAAAAGAGTGTCAAAGTCTTCAACTATAATTGTTGAGTTCTCTATTTCTTCCTTAAGTTCTGTCAGATTTTGCTTCATGTATTTTTAAATTCTATTGTTAGGTATGTATACATGAGGACTGGTAAACTGATCGCTTTATTAATATGTCATGTCCCTCTTTATCCTGGGTATTATTTTTGTTCTGAGGTCTATAACTAATACATCCATCACAGCTTTCTTTTCATAACTGTTTGTATGTTATATCTTTTCCCATCCTTTCACTTTTAACCTACCTATATCATTACACTTATGGGGATTTTTTGTTTATTTTTGTTTTATTTAAACATAATTGGTTACACATATTTGTGAGGTACAGAGTTGACTATCAGTATTTGTATACAGTGTGTGATGATTAAATCAGGATAGTTAGCATATTCATCATTACAGAAGTACTCATTCTTTGTGTCCATGAACCCCCTCCCCTTGCACCTTTCCTTTCTCTAGCAAGCGCAGTTCTGTGTTCTCCTTCTGGAAATTCAACATATTATTGTGTTCTTTCTTTTCTTTCTCCCACCCTCCCTCCCTCCTTCCTTCTTTCTTTAGTGGGGTCATTTTTTAATGCACTCTGACAAACTCTTTTAATTGACGTGTTTACAACATTTAAAATTTTAATGTAATTACTGATGCGTAAGAATTTACATCTACCATTTTATTATTTGTCTTCTCCTTGTTCCTCCTTTCCTGCCTTATTTTGGGTTATTTGACCATTTTTTAATATTCTACTTTAAGTTATCCACTGTTATTCTAAAACATTTTCTTATTTTGTAAGTAGTGGCTCTAGGGATTAGAACATACATACTTAACTTTTCAGAGTCTACTTAGAATCAATATTTTACCACTGCAAGTAGACCATAGATGTTATATATAATACCACATTTACTGAAAACCACACCACAAAATGTTATAATTTTTTGCTTTTAACCATCGAGTATTTTTAAAGAACTCATGTGTAGAAAACTAGTCTATGATATTCACCCAGATATTTACCATTTCTACTTCTTCTATTCCTAATGTCCAACGTTCCTTCTGGTATCATTTTCTCTTCTGTGTTAAGACCATTGTTTAGCAATTCTTTTAGGTCGGGTCTGCTGACAATAGACACTCTTAGTTTTCCTTTATCTGAAAATGTCCTTATGTCACCTTCATTCCTAAAAAATATTTTTGCTGGTAATAATCAATTCTTTTCTTTCAGTACTTTAAAAAGGTTTTTCATTCCTAAAAAATATTTTTGCTGGTAATAATCAATTCTTTTCTTTCAGTACTTTAAAAAGGGGTTTTTTTTGTTTTTTTTTTGCCTCTTTAATCTCACCTCCACTATTGCTGACAAGAAATCTGCAGTCATTACAATCATTGTTCCCCTAGAGGTAATACATTATTTTTTCTCTGGCTGCTTTCAACATTTTTTTTCTTGATTTTAGTTTTCAGATTGATTATAAAATGTACAGGCATGGATTTTCTTGGGTTCATTCCATTTCAGGTTGTCTGAATCTGTATGTTTACGTCTTTCACTAAATTTTTGAGATTTTCAGACCTTTATATCAAGTATTTTCTCAGCACCACTTTCTCAAAATGTCCAACATTTTGTTATTTTCTCATAGGTCCCTAAACCTCTGTTCAATTTTAAGATTTTCTTTCCTACCTGTTGTTCAGACTGAAAATTTCTATTGATTTATCTTCAAGTTCACTGATTTTTTTACTCTGCATGACATTCTGCTATTGAGCCATCCAGGTTTTTTTTTTTTCATTTATCGTATTTTTCAGTTCTAACATTTCCATATCATTTTTATATCTATTATTTCTCTGCTGAGACTTTTTCATTCATTTCAAGAGCATTCACAATTGCTTGCTGGAACATTTTTATAATAGCTACCATAAAGTCTGTCAGATAATACCGGTGTCTGTATCATAATGATATATGCTGACCACCTGTTCCCATGTGAGTTATAATCTTCCTGGTTCTTCATATGCTAGATAATTTTGGATTGTAACCTGGATGTTTTAAATGTTGTAATAAAACTATCGTTCTTGTTTAAATCCTGTAGACAATGTTAATATCTCTGTTTTAACAGGTGATCAATTTGGTTAGGTTCATACTGCAACCTTTTAACGCATGGCTTCTAAAGGCATGGTTCCAATATAAGCTCAATTTTCAAAGCCTTATGCTGTACTATATGAACCTGTCCCACCTTTGTACCATCATCCTATGGTCAGTCTGTGTTGAGGTGTTAGTCTGTTATTCCCATGTATGCATAGCTCAGGAGTGAGCCCAGAAATTCATAAACAATTTTACAGTGCTTCTTTGCTGTTTCAAGTTTCTCCCTACAAGTGATCTCACTACTTTCCAATTCCCTGCGGTACCCAATTTCATTTCTCCAGCCAGAATTGGGGGGAGGGGGCTGCTTGGTCACTTACTTCTGATATTGTAACTGCTTTGGGGGCCAGGCAGCGGAAAGACAAGGAGTGGGGGGAGGGGGAGCAATGGGATTTATTAATTGAAGAGGAAAGTTCCCATCCCTCAGAGTTCTGGCTGCAGGCTCTGCTGCCATTACCACAAGGTTGCCTGGGAATGGGTCACAAGAGGATGGAGAAAAGGTGAAGAAAGGTGGAACTCTCACAGTCACACTGACATTAAGAGTTATCTTTCCTGCTCCTCTAGCCAGAACTAGCAGACTTCTTCTGGAGCTCTCTCTGTCAAGTTTCAGATTGTGCCAACTTCTAGGCTTCTGTGTTAAATTCAGGTCCAGGGATGTGATAAGGAAAAAATAGTAAACTCACAGTTGGTTAAATGGTACTCTGAATTTTGGTCGTCTTTTTCAATCCACCTGGTACTATTTATTCTTCAGAGTCCTCAAACAGCTGTTCCATCCATTTTGCCCAAGTTTGATAGATTACTCACTGGGAGAGACAGGGTATGTGTGCTTAATCCATCATATCTGGAAATGGAACTAGCCTCCGAATTCTTTTCAATTACTCAGTTCTCACTGACACGCAGACTCCTCAAATATCCTTATCAAAAGATATCAGTAGTCTAAAATAATAGTACTATGCATTCTCCTTCATTCATCAAAAGAGCCCTAATTCATATGGTAACAAACTTAGAAAAAAAAAAAACAGCCATAACAGTACTAACAAAATCTGATCATGTTTTGGCTAAAGAGCATTTATGATTAGATTATCACTTATGATTACAGACTATCGCTGCAAGGTCCTCAAAATTTTATAGTGCACTATCAGAAAAGAAGGACTCTGCCTCCTCACTCTTTAGCCTTCATGGAGATCACAATAACAGGATGTATGGTACATCACTGGATATTTATGTAGGTGATCCATTTACAGGCAACTAGGTAAGAACTGACATTCAACAAAATTAAATGACTTTCAGTATTAGACCTAAATTAAAATCATTAAGGGCAGGTTTTATTTCAAAAGAGTGGTCCTTAATATCTTTTAAACTCTGGCTGCTACCTGAGAAATACAAGTTTAAAATTTAGTTTCAACAACAATAAAATAATCAAAAGCAGTAAGAGTATAGTAACAAAATTTAATTAAAGAGGCTTGGTTTGGGAGCAAGGTTTAAAATTTAGGAAGATCAATTTTTAAAGAATTGTAAAGAATGATAGTGTGTGTCTCCATAATAAGCTAAAAACTTTGCTGACTTGTTTTAATCAACTTACTTTTTCTATATTCTGTTAAAAGACAGTTAACTCCTGTACAATGTATTAGTCAATGATAAACATTTCCCTAAATAAAAAAGGGCACTATATTTATGTTTTTATGAGATTTAACTTGGTAGTTCTGACAAAATACATTTCAAAGGAATTAAAGCACACAAAAGCTAGTAGCTGATTTTCATTACTTTAAAAAAGTAAATGCTTAAAAAATGTTAAATGCTTTGCCATGAAAAA
>NW_007734148.1:71256-73899 GCF_000696425.1 Galeopterus variegatus | reverse complement strand
GTACAATGTATTAGTCAATGATAAACATTTCCCTAAATAAAAAAGGGCACTATATTTATGTTTTTATGAGATTTAACTTGGTAGTTCTGACAAAATACATTTCAAAGGAATTAAAGCACACAAAAGCTAGTAGCTGATTTTCATTACTTTAAAAAAGTAAATGCTTAAAAAATGTTAAATGCTTTGCCATGAAAAATTATTGACCCTAAATGTCTTTTAAATCTTTAGACCATCCTCATTCAAGCAGCAGGCATGTCTCTATGCCTACAAAATAAAAAAGTCAGTTTCCATAGTACTCATGTTTTCTCCAAACTTCATTTCAATAGGCCATACTTTATTGTTAATCAATTAAAAGTTTGAATTGAATAAGACATTAATTAATTAAGACAGTATAATGTAACAAGTAGGATTACATGGAAGATAATGTAAGGTCACAGGCTGAATCCTTAGAATTACAGGCAAGATAACAAGGTTATAAATTCAACCCAGTAAGTTCAATAACCAGCTTTTTCCTAAGCCTCTACATCTGGTCAACCATTTTATCTTGTCCAATATGGGACAATAGTCATTAGATGGGAAGGGAGATTTGGTAAGGAAAGAGGAGAGAAAAAAGGCAAAGGAATCAGGAAAGAATGAATGAATATATCAGTACACAGCCTTCACCATTAGTGGAAAAAAATAAACCTTAGTGAGTGAAATGGTGGGTCAGGAATATCATCTTTCATTCCATGGCCTAGTACTGTATAAGGGGCTTGGGAATTTAAAGCAAATGCCTGAGAATTAGTTAACAAACCTGAACACAGTTATAAGGAAATTTTAATTAGGTGTTCTGGTCAAAGTTGTTAAAATTTCTTAAAGTTCAGCAGTATTTCAGAGCCATGCCCCAAGAAGAACACAGGGGCCCACCAAGAAACATACTACCTCTGCTCCCAGTCCTGCAGGTAGGATGCTACAGGCCAACAGACATGTACGGCAGTGTTACTAAAAGCAAATCTGCCCATATTAGAAACTAATTATCCCCTTCTTTATTAAAGTGAGTACTTCCAGTATCACAGGCAACAAAGGTTATGAAATGCAATCTAGAATTTACCATTCAAACCGGTGGCTCCAATATTTCTAAACTTCTGAATAGAAGGGCAAAGAAAAACACAAGCACTCTGTCCTTCTAAAGTTAGAAAAATGGAAATAAAATACAGCCAGGTCAACGAAAACTAAATTTGGGACAGCAGCCCTAGCATTTCGAACACTTTTAGGTAGGTCTAACACCTTCTATACAGCATCCCCACCTCCTAGCATCAGACTGAAGTACAACAGTTTCTTGTAAAGGCTGAATTAAGATCACTTCTCAGCTCAGTTAGTACATCTAAGGGGAGACAGTAACTACCATATTTTAGAAAGTCAAGGTCAGCACTCCCTCTACAAATCAGCAAATTGATTCCTACAGCAATAGGACTGAAATGAGAATCAGGGACCCTGAGTTTTAACACACAGTCTGGTTCAGTGCCTTGAGGTAGTAATGTTAATAACTGTTAAAGATTTAGACAGATACACACAAATGCATATGTACGGCTGGCCAGTTAGCTCATTTGGTTACAGCATGGTGTTGTAACACCAAGGTTAAGGGTTCAGATTCCCATAGTGGCCATCCACAAAAACAAAAACAAATGCATACATACACACATACACCGATAGTGAAATATAAATAAAATATAAACAAATAATCTTCTAAAGCAGGGGTTGGCAAACTACAGCAAGGGGCCAAATCCAGCCTGATGCCTGTTTTAAGTCCTGCAAGCTGAGAATGCTTTTTACATTTTTAAACAGTTACAGTTTAAATGGTTAGAAGAACCTACATTATATCCTCATTTTGCCTCTTGGCCTGCAAAGCCTAAAATATTTTAGTTTCTAGCTTTGCAGAAAAAGTTTTAGAGAACTTTTCTCTAAAGCAAAAACTACATCACCCTATTAATTCTAGCTATAGCATGTGAATATGATTATAAAGAACCATTTGCTAACACCATTACAGAAACAGTAGGATGCCAATTGAAATGTTGATATAAACAGATATAATATGTATTATATACACAGAGAAAAAAAGGGCAGGAAGGAAATCAATATCAAAATGTCAATAAATAGCTACATCTCTCGGTAAATGTTATTTTCATCTTTATTTTTTCTGTACTTTCCAAATCTTCTAAAGTGAGCATATTGTTGTTATAATCAGTAAATAGTTTCCACAGACTATAGTGCACTTTTACAAAAAAATATAAACCAAAAATATCAATGACTTGAATTTAGTTATATGATTATTCAGATACAGGTTCAGTAACACTTTGGTATTCACCATTACCTATAAATCACACTGTTAAGAACATGGTATTTTTACATCTTTTATCAGACCTAAAAAAAAAAAATGTTCTCCTGTTTTGAATATCCGAAGATGGAACTGTTAATCTGGACCTCCATATAAATCACACTGTTAAGAACATGGTATTTTTACATCTTTTATCAGACCTAAAAAAAAAAAAAAGTTCTCCTGTTTTGAATATCCGAAGATGGAACTGTTAATCTGGACCTCCAAGGTCGCTACTTTGAAATGTTCAGACACACCAGAACACACTTAATACAACTTAAAATTCAATC
>NW_007734148.1:68195-70739 GCF_000696425.1 Galeopterus variegatus | reverse complement strand
AAGTTCTCCTGTTTTGAATATCCGAAGATGGAACTGTTAATCTGGACCTCCAAGGTCGCTACTTTGAAATGTTCAGACACACCAGAACACACTTAATACAACTTAAAATTCAATCCAAATATTGTCTACTACTGTATTCATGTTGGCATCAGTGTTTCTTCCAAAACACAGTGCAAACACTGTGAGCAAAACCCTAAATGTATCCTATGCACACTCCATGTCCTCTTTACAGCAATTAACATTTGAAGTCATAGTGAACAATACAATTTTCTGTTAAGTCATTACATAGTTCAAACAAAAAAATTTATTACTGGGGCCGGCCCGGTGGCGCACTCGGTAGAATGCGGCGCTTGGGAGTGTGGCGGCGCTCCCGCCGAGGGTTCGGATCCCATATAGAGACCGGTCCGCTCACTGGTTGAGCGCGATGCGGGCGCAACACCGAGGGTTGAGATCCCGTTACCGGTCATGAAAAAAGACAAAAAGGGGGGAAAAAAAATTTATTACTGATGGAAAATAAAATGTTACTGTTTTTTAAAAGACAGGTATTCTATTAAAATAAGGTACAATTAAACAACACTGGTTGTTTTCATGAAAAATATTTTAATTTTCTTGTTTAATAATTATTGCCTGTATGTTTTAGCTGTTATTTTGTAAGCATAAGACAACACACTAATATAAATGATATATAAGATATCATGCGACCAATTTAACTCCAACTTAATAAATGAAAGGTTTATTGTGAATAATTAGAAGGTATTTTTAAATAAGTCACCTCTTCACTGTATTCTGAAACAAAAACCAGTCTTTGCTTTATGGTTTACTTCCTGGGTTTATCTTGAAAATGCACATAAGTCTTACTTCTGGATGATGTTAAAACCCAAATTTATTTCTCCCAAACCACAAATTTAAATTAGAATACCACACATCAGACTACCAATGACAGCTTTTCCTTCCTAGCACCACTCATATTTCTGTTCCCTTTATTGTAAAATATAAATTGGTAAACAACTTAATCTCATTAAAATGTAAAAATAATTTTTTAAGAGTAAAAATTATTGATCACGCCATGTACCAAAACTACTGAAAAGTAATGGGATTCCATAGCTACTGAACGCTGACTAGAGTCTTAAATTAGAATAAAATAGCAGCTATAAGAGTTTTCCTCCTCTTTCTCTTCTCCTCATGACAGAAGAAGGCACTGAGAGAGAAACCACACTCCACAGACCCTAATAGTAACTTTTAAAGGCAAGGAATTAACCTCCTATAATATTAAGTTATTGCACTTACTACAAGTAGACATCAAAAGTCAAGTATTGACTTTATCCTCAAAAACTTAATTAGGTAGACCAACATTATAAATCCAGATTCTTTTTAATGTTATCAGGAATAGTCAAACATCCTCGATAAATAAAAAATGACTTAGTTACTTATTTAACAGAAAACACATTTTGAAGACTTTTTGTTTCATCCAAAGTAAGTCTATCTACTAAGTATCACATATAAACAAGTTTGGTCAGAATTATATTTAATTAGCATATTTTACAGGTTAACAACACATCTCACAAATCTACTAACAGTTTTGTCACTCATTCTAGTCTAAGGCTTCCTTTGTTAAAAATCTGCAGACATATATTTAGTAAATCAAGCAAAAAAATCCTTTGTGTATAAGGATATACAAAGTAACTCAGTTCTATAGTCAACAGCCTCTTTTTAAAACTTTTTAAACTAATTTACTCCAGAAGATATGCAGAAATTCAAAAGATTATAAAACTACTGGTAAATTTCTAATCCTGGTTTCTGCCATAATAAATAGTAGGGGCTTAAGCTGAGCTGCTTTTTTGACTTAAAAGATTTTTACACAGTCAGCAACTTAACAACAGGACATACTGTAATACCAAAATGGAAACTACTTAATCAACATTTCCTCATGGAAACACAGATCATACATAACAGCATGTAAGGGTAAAATTTTATTTTTAAAAGTAGCATTTAAAATTTACTTAGCAACACAAGTTCAATTTTTTCCTCTAGTTTTGTCAACATATTTAATTAATTTTAATCCATATTGTTAATACACGTTCCAAAAAACAGAAATGTAAGCAGCAATATAAAGCAACTTATTTATAATGCTGGACAAAACCACACTTTCATCTTTGCAGAACATAAAACACCAGTTTTCCAAGTCCTACAGAATAAATATAATCCTTATCTCATGCTATGTGTTTTTAAAACTGTTTCTATAAAGGATTTAAGCCATTCAGAAAACCCAATAGTATGTGAATCACCTAATATACAAATCTTTCAGATTTCAAGTTTCAAACTGCAGTCATGTATAGCATCACAAAATAACTGACAAAAGATCAAAAACTGCTGTGCATGGTTTCAAAATGTTCTTTCCTCCTTTCTGTTCACTCCCCAAAACATATAGTTTAAATTATTAAAAATTAAAACTCATAACTGAAATTCCCTCAGGCTCACAGTTCATACTGGTGGTTTTACCACATATGAATACAACTTCTAATTTTTTTTTTTTTTTTTTTTGCA
>NW_007734148.1:67423-67673 GCF_000696425.1 Galeopterus variegatus | reverse complement strand
TGCTTCCTCTTCACAATGTCTAAGCTCACTTCCTAAGAGTTTTCTTCTTGCAGGAATCAGCATTTATTGACCTCACAAAGTACACACAATTGCTGTCGTCAGCAAAGAACACAGGATTGGAGAAAAAGCACTGTAGAAGCATTGGAAGGAAATGAAAGTATATCCTCTCACTGAATAATTTGTGTACACATCTGGGAACTGAAATGAAATTCAAGAAATACTGAACATTTTGATATTTAAAAAGAAATGT
>NW_007734148.1:64658-66738 GCF_000696425.1 Galeopterus variegatus | reverse complement strand
ATCTGGGAACTGAAATGAAATTCAAGAAATACTGAACATTTTGATATTTAAAAAGAAATGTGTGCATTCCAACCTAAGAGTTCATTTCATCTGACTGATTCAGGACCTGACGTTTAGTTGCTATAATTGAGTAGAAGGAAGGGTAATTTCTACCACATTTACTGATACGTAGAAGGTTAAACAATATTAAAGCCTGAGTATTTTTCAGTATCTTAGCACAGTCTTAAAAAGGTTCATAACAAACGAAAGTACAAGGCTCTTGAGGTCATCTGTGATCTCATGGGACTTTTTATAATGGTAGGATGTTAATCCCCTATGCCCTGGACTTTTTCCAATTTGGATCATTAATTTCTGCTTACCTAAATTCCTATTACCGACTCAATTGGCTCAGGTATTCTTCATTTCCTGTCTTGAACTAATTTCCTGTCCAGGCACTAATTATTAAACTAACAAGGTGAAACGGCTTCTTTGGGTGCCTATATACTGCAGAAAACATTTCTTACTCCTTTAGGATTAGTAAAACAGTTTAAGCCATATGCTTTGTAACTTTAAATTTATTTTACCATTATTTTGTATGATGCAGAATATTCTGATTGTGTGAGTGAATAGGTGGAGCACAAAGGATTTTTAGGGCACTGAAACTATTCTGTATTTTACTGTAATAGTGAATACACGACATTATGCATTTAGCAAAACCCATAGAACTGTACAACACAAAGAAAAAGCCCTAATGCAAAATTCAGTTCATAATAATGTATCAATATTGGTTCATAATTGGGGGGGGCGGTGTATGTGAATGATCTGCACTTTCTGCTCAATTTTTCTGTAACCAAAACTGCTATAAAAACAGTCTAATACAATATTCAAAAAATATATACATATATATTCTGATTGTTTGTGATTTTACACATCCTAGAATTTCTAGGTTTTACGTCAAGAGAATTTGTTAGTGATCAGCTTAAGTGCTATCACAGCTGTGAAACTGCAATTAAGGTTTTATTTCACACCATGTTAGTAACCAAACCTGAGCTAGCACAGGGATCAGACAATGCTAATCGACTCAGTTCACCAATCCCCTGTCTCTACCATCCACACATCTCTCTCTCTTCCCCTCCAACACACTCATACACATACCCAATATGCATATACTTCTCCTCAATTTATATATAGTTGTGTATACATATACATATATGAGTATGTGTACAAGGTATAAATGTGTTCTCATGTCTACACATTATTTCAACTAGAAACACATATGGTTCATAAAGATCAAAACAGAAAAGTTTATCTTCTTCTCGTCACAGGAATAGGTTCTATATACCCTCAGGAACTCAAGAAAAAGAGGTCCATAATTTCCTATCTGAAATTCTAAAATCCAAAAAGTCCTAAAAAACAAACTTTTATATAACTTATTTGGTTGTAAAACTTGACCTGAGTTGAAATGAGGATAATTACGGTCTGTATTTATCCCACTCAAAGTGCATGTTAAAATGCTTCAACTCAGAAATACTGAAGTATTTGATTATAGGGTTCTGTCATAGACCTCTGTAGGGTATGTTACATAATATATAGTACATACCACTAACTCGTTTCTAAAATTCAAAAAATTTTGTATGCCAAAACAAATTCAATTTCAACGTTTGGGGCTAAGGGACTGTGAAGTAATACATATATATATTTTAAGTGTATATAATTACTTTCCCTCTACAGCTTTCCCTCATCACAACCCTCTATTAGATTTATCCATGCAAGAGTAAGGGAGAGAGGGAAGCACAGGCAAAGAGGGAGCAAGCAAGGTTAAGAAGTCTTTAATTTCTTTCTTCAATGCTTATTAATCTCCCTTTTGCAAAGAAAGGCTTACCCTGAACTATAGGTTGTAGTAGTATTCAAAGAATGACTATGGGAGAAAAAGGTAACAAGATAGGGCTCAATACATATCAAGGTTGACAGAAAATATTCAAACCAGCCGTCTTGAATCTTAAGAATTTCCCAAATTAACAATATTTGTAATAACAACTTTGTACAACAATGTTTTATTTCTTCCAACATGCTTCCAAATATGTCATTTGACCTTCTTACA
>NW_007734148.1:63197-64063 GCF_000696425.1 Galeopterus variegatus | reverse complement strand
TACCACGCATCTACTTCCAATGCTACCTCAAAAGTAATTCAGAATGCATATCTACTTTCTGAAAGATCAGATAATATGACAGAATATAAATGCCTTTTCAATTAGCAGTTACTTTTTTTAATTAGATGAGCAACTGCTTCTCTCGAAGATACAGAATTTGTTCTACACTAAACCAATTTAAATTACAACTCAAGAAGATTCCACTTAATCTGTTTTATACAGAGAACACATTCTTCTTCCTTGAAACGTTAAAGTATGTTCTGCGTAATCAAGGTGTAGACACACACTTTTTCTTTTTTAAAAATGTAATAATATATTGTTTAAAGCAGTAATGTGTCTAATATTTACTGAGGTTAATTTTGCAAATTTGAACATTGAATGAGCTGTTTATTTCATTCACAATGATAAATGAAGCAGATATTTATTATGTCATTGCAAGGTGAATCAGCTCCAATTCAACAAGCTAATCATAGATTTTATGAAAATCTTCTGGGTTAGATGTAATCATCATCATCATCAATAGAAATATGGAATTTACCCATACTTTTAAAAAGCGTAAGAATTCTAAACTTTTTAAAAACATTTTAACTGCATTATACACATAATATGTGATTGTCTAAAATTAATTAGTTCAATTATGTCAACTGAAGAAACTAAAAAGTTTTAATTATGCAGTATATTCACTCTTTACCTTCTTTATTCTTTTTACTTTTTAATATGCTCTATTAGCTTACACGTGTCTTCCTCACCACTGTTATCTCCAAAGACTACTTGAATCCCTGGAGCTCAGTAGATATTCAATAAATATTTGTTAGGGGCCGGCCCGGTGGCGCACTGGATAGTGCGCCGCTTGGGAAGCGCGGCGG
>NW_007734148.1:59452-62588 GCF_000696425.1 Galeopterus variegatus | reverse complement strand
GGTACGGGGGCAACACTGAGGGTTGCGATCCGTTGCCGGACACGGTAAAAAGACAAAAAAATAAATAAATAAATAAATAAATAAATATTTGTTAAATACATGAATTCATAAACTACATCTAAATTTAGAAGTAGTAAAAACTATATATAAAATACTATGGTTTGAATGTTTTTGTCCCCACCAAAACTATGTTGAAACTTAATCCCCAATGCTACAGTGTTGGGAGGTGAGTCCTATTAGGTGTCCAGAGAACTAACCTACTGATGCTTTCATCTTGGACTTCACAGTCTCCAGAACTGTGAAAGAATAAATTTCTGTTCTTTATAAATTACCCACTATCAGGTATTGGTATGGCAGCAAAAAACATAAAGTAATCTTTCTATAAAGAATCTCCCATTCCAAGCTTATTATTTCAACAAATTATAATGAATTTAGTGTCTTACCAAATGGCTTTTACATGCTCATGTTGTCAGATAAATCACCACTAACCCTGAATCTCTTTATTACTGAAAATACAGAAAGATGAAGAATTTCTGCTCTAAACCTAGATAAATCTATGAAAGTGATGACCTAATCTTCTACAAATGTCAAAAACCAACCTCTATTCCTGAGTGTTGAGAATTTAGATAATTCAATAATTTATCCAACCATCTACTATGTGCCCAGCATTATGCCAGGCATCCCAAATAAATATATAAATAATATCTGCAAGAAAAGCATAAATGTGAGAGCGGAGTCTCATAAGTAAATAACCAAACATGACTGGCAGAGTGAACCAAATTTTACAAGAAAAGAGAAGAAAGAAATTGGAGGCCAGGTTCACATATGAGATGACAACTGATCTGGTTATCACAGTAACGAGTAGAACATGGGAGCTGAAAGGATGCTAAGCCCAAACTATCAGAGAAAGATATTATAAACACTGGGCACAGCATGAGATAAGCAAAGTGTCTTGGGTACATTTTGTGCTGCTGTAAGAGAACATCTGAGACTGGGTAATTCACAAAGAACAAAAATTTATTCTTTCACAGTTCTGGAGGCTGCAAACTCCAAGATCAAGATGCCAGCAGTTTCGCTGTCTGGTGAGACCATTCTCTTCCAACATGGTGCTTTGCGCACTGTTTGGATCCTCACAGGGAAGAAGGTAGAAGAGCAAGAGGCGAAAGTAAGCCAAACTCACCCTTTTATAATGGCAATAATCTTATCCAACAGCCCAGTCAATCCCTTAAAGGCCCACCTCTTCATATTGTTACAATGGCAATTAAATTTCAACGTGAGTTTTGGAGGGGACAAACATTCAAACCACAGTACAAAGGTACAGAAGTAAAGAATATGGATAATTATTATGTAAGTTCAATTTTTTAAGTTCATTATGTAAGATCTTCTTTTTCCCTCATATGATATACTTTCTTGGCTGCTATGCATAGTTTTTCAAGAAATTTAATTAATTTTACTGAGATGTGAAAGCAAAAACTAGAAACAGAAACATACACTTTTATTTCACACTTTCTTAAACTCATGTATTCTGATAAAACATATAAAGTACTTTAAGTAAAACTGAAAATTTTTATTTGAATTTTTGCTGAACTGATAAAGGCGTTTATACTTGTAAAAAAAAAAGAATACACAAATACACACGCACGGGAAAAACAAAACTTTTTTTTAAATGAAATTAAACTATTTTTTAGATGGAGTCCCTTTTCATAAAACATTCTTACAAGAGCCTTTAACAAAATAATTTTAACCAAATGTTATTCTCTGAGCAACCTAAAATTCTAAAACTAGTATAAAATTTACAAAGTAGTCCCAGAAAAGTAACTCAACCTGCTGTTATCTCTAATAGGTAGAATAAATCTTACATCATTTTCCTTGATGTTTAAACTCAAATTAAAAATACATGAGCAACAGCTTCAAATTGTTATCTCTCAAATCCTTATCTCCCAAATCCTTATCTCTCATTTTTACTGCACTGCTTTCATGAACCTCATGTCAGTCATTCTAAAACTCCTGAATTTAAACTTTTTCATAGCTATTAATCTTGTCTCTCCAAAATGAAACATAATTCTAAGGGCAAAAATCATATCTTAATAGTCTTTGAAGGTCCCCATGTAGATCTAGAAATATAGTAGATATTCAACTGAGTATTTGACTAATTGTTTACTGAATTGGGATTCTTATCTTTGTTGAGCACATGCTAGTTTAAAATATACTTGATATTGCAGCTTTTCATTCTAGTTCATCACACTTAATAAGAAAACCAGAAAATCGGTGGGAACTAATCCCTTAAGAACTTTTAATTTGCATTTTGCCATCATACCTTAGCATCAGGTTTGACTACCACCTTTGTCCTTCAGAGATAATTCTTATTAGTCAGCAGCTCACTTTAGCAACTACAGGAGAGAGAGAACCTGAAGAAAGTTTGGCAAACCTATGCTCACACATTAAGCCAAAGTTCTAAATAAAATGATGCAACCCTGAAATTTAGATATTTTTATGCTTTGTAATTTTCGTACTACCATAAAACTAAAGAAAAATGTAAGATAAAAGAAACTAATAGAAGACACTCCACAAATATAACTGTAATTAAAAATGAATTTAGGCATTTTGATAATAAATGATCACTTTAAAAACACCTAGTGGGGAAGAAACTTGTGGTGAGCTTCAGCAATAAAAAGAACTATTCTCTTTTTATGACTGAAGGATCAAAGTATAATTGTAAATGTTTAGAACAGGGTACTAGTCCATGAATATACTCAAGTATTTTTAAAAAGGAATAGTATGGTATAAATATCTGTTAAGAATATGTGTGAAAAAATACACATTACTATAAATTTGAAAAGTATGAAACCAAGGATATTTCCCATCCAACAGGAAGCAAACGAACTTAAAGTTTTCATTATATTATGTATTTGTTGATTTTAGAAATAGATATCCCTGAGTATTGCCTATAAGTGATTTAAATAAATTCTCACTCATTTTTTTATACAATCTTTTAAATATATGAAAATAAAATTTAAAAGAAAAAACAAAGGATAAAAGACTAAAGAAAAACAATCGGCAAAATCCATGGTGAAACTGTTAAAGAAATGTGGAAATGAAAATTTTTTCTTAATTGACAAATAAAAATGATACATAT
>NW_007734148.1:56099-59417 GCF_000696425.1 Galeopterus variegatus | reverse complement strand
ATGAATATACTCAAGTATTTTTAAAAAGGAATAGTATGGTATAAATATCTGTTAAGAATATGTGTGAAAAAATACACATTACTATAAATTTGAAAAGTATGAAACCAAGGATATTTCCCATCCAACAGGAAGCAAACGAACTTAAAGTTTTCATTATATTATGTATTTGTTGATTTTAGAAATAGATATCCCTGAGTATTGCCTATAAGTGATTTAAATAAATTCTCACTCATTTTTTTATACAATCTTTTAAATATATGAAAATAAAATTTAAAAGAAAAAACAAAGGATAAAAGACTAAAGAAAAACAATCGGCAAAATCCATGGTGAAACTGTTAAAGAAATGTGGAAATGAAAATTTTTTCTTAATTGACAAATAAAAATGATACATATCATGTACAACATGACATACACACACAGTGGAATGGCTAAATAAAGCTAATTAACATATGTATTACCTCACATACTTTTTTTTTTGTGGCGAGAACACAAAATCTACTCAGCAATTTTCAAGTACTGTATGTAATACTGTTATTAACTCTGTCATCATGTTGTACAATAGATCTCTTGAACGTACTACTCACTCCTAAGTGAAATTTTGTATGCTTTGACCAACTTCTTCCCAATCCTCACCCCTACCTCCAGTCCCTGGTAACCACCATTCTTTCTGTTTCTATGAGTTGGATTTTTTTACATTCCACAGGTAAGTGAGATCATGCAGAATTTGTCCTTCTGTGCCTGATTTATTTCACTTAACATAATGTCCTCCAGGTTAATCCACATTGTTGAAGAAGTTGGAAGTTTTCTATATTTAGACTTTTAATCTTGGTGTGTATTATGAGAATTTCATTTTAACCCCTTCATTTTACTGACAGGCTCCAACTTGCTATTCTTAAAGTATAATTTACTTTGTTTTTGTTATCCTTTGAAATTTATTTATGATAAAGAAATTAGGGCCTAGCATTACCTGGGTAAAAGGAAAGTAACTTCAAACAAGGATTACATAATTTATACAATACAACCACAAGGTTCTAAAAAATAGCCACCAGTTGTGCCCCTACCAGTCTATTTCCACTCAGTTTACACAATGATCTATCTATGGAAGGTATATCTTACAGATAAATGAAACTGACCTGCGTCTATTCAGCTAGCTTTTTTTTCCTCTCTGAAGCAGAAGTCTTTTTTTTTTGAGCTGCTTTCTCATGAACACTACAAGCTTCAATTTTCTTTCAAATGGTCTAGAATGTATAATATCTGCCTCTAAAATGCATGAACCAATTCTTATTTTACTGAACTTGTCATCCTCTGATCCCTCTACACTGTTATTCTAAGACCCCAACAAGTACCGAAGTGTTGATTTAATTGGTGGCTAAAATTAAAGGCATAGAAGACTCAGCTCGATCCTGAAAACTCTATCTGGGAAGTCTTCCTAAAACTACCAGAAGTTCTGCAGTTCATCATGGAATCATGAACTCAACCAACAGCTGTTCCAATCACTAGCTATTTTAAATTATTTAATGTGATCTGAAGCAAGACTAATTCTTTTCCAAATAAGCATACAACATATACCAAAACTATCTTGTTCGTCAAATTGTCTCCTTGAAAAGCTTAATACTTATTGAACTTATGCTGCCACTTTTCAAATAATTTTAGAACTTTCCTTCAGAAATCAGCATCCCAGAAAATTTACTAACCACATAAAGAAATCACTTTTGTTGCAGTGTAACATAAGATTCATACTCCAGCTTTTCTAACTTTCCTTCCCACCAGCCCTCTATTCCCATATTTCCTTAAATTTGGCCTCTGCTTTTCTCCTTCTTCTGGTTTTTGAAATCTAAACTATGAGAATTTTATACAGTGAGAATGAACCTTTAGGAGACCCAGGAGAATGGACAGTGGAGCAAAAGAAGCAGGTCTGAAAGTAAAAAATCATTTTCAGGCTGTTTGTTATCCATAATCATGGGCAAAAATGTACTAAGGGCCATTATTTTTTTAGAAGTATATGTGATATACTTTCTCTTGAAAGCAATATCTTCCATGACAATAGTTTCCAAGTCAACATTCAGGAAACTGGAGGGAGGATATTTCCAAAGTGTTAAGTCAGCGTGTTCTGAGCTCTGCCTATCTGGATGACTATACCTCCTTTCCTCAAATATTCCATATGCGTTCTTACTCTTTGTTCACCAGGCTCTGCACTATGACTAACTTTCTTCACAACAGTCAGTGCTCTAACTTGAGAGTGACCCAAACCACTAAAGATGTTCAAACACAAATGAATGCTGCGCAATAAATGCTTCCTGAATTGGAGTTGGGTGAACAGGGTTATAAAATGGCAAGAGTTTCTGGTAGACTAGGCAACCTCTCATCAAACAAAGCTAGCTTCCCTTTTATCCCCTACTTTCTAAAATGATAGCATATTCTGAGGATGTTGGGAGTAACCGGAGTAAATGAGAGCAATTTGGTCCATTACTGAGCAATATAACTGGGTAATTCATTTACAAAATGGGTGTGAAGAAAAACATGTATCTCTTAAGAATACAGCTAAAAGATAATTTTAAATAAACAAAAATTAAACTGCTTAATTTGTTAAGATTAAGTTAAACAGGATAAATTTTACTTTCCTGTTTTTGTACTTATAATGCTGTTTTTGTAACTTAAAAATTCAAGATCACCTTTTACACCTCAATCTATTAATATGGTACATGTGAATATATATACTTTCCTTCCAAACCATTACCTGGGCAATTAATTGTATATGTGAAGATTCACTTCTGATTATATTTATCTCAACCGAGAAATCAAATTCATTCTACTGAGGCATATTTAGGAAATGAGGTACCTAATGACTATGTCTTTAAAAAAAAAAAAGACGCAAAGTGAGTGAACAAATAGTAGCAGAGGTTTTTGTAATTCTGGCTTAGAAAAAGAAATAAAAACCAGGCATTATAAGGTGCGCTCACTGGCTGAGCAAGATGCGGACCACACTGTGCTAAGGGTTGCGATCCCCTTACCGGTCCAAAAAAAAAACAAACCAGGCATTATAAACAGGACTCCTATGTCTGATGTGGGAGGGAATTTAGATTTGGAAAGAACAATACTCTGATCCAAGTCCCAGAGCTCAGCTTAGATTTTGAAAGGCATACCAAAGGATCAGAAATAATCACTGAATAAGTGTAGATTACCCAAAGCTTTTTTCTTGCTCACACATTCAGGTCTGTCTCTGGATCCATAATGGGAAAAGAGCAGAAATTGAATTACTCTTGAGTCCTAAATCATAAAAGTAGTAAAGCACTTGAATGAAGGAGATGGCACAAAGTA